>NC_092646.1:49412075-49712075 GCF_039555335.1 Amphiura filiformis | reverse complement strand
AAGTCGGCGCCTGTTCAACTGCTGTATGGCTTTCGTTTGCATAATTGTTTGGTACGGCAGCCGTATTTTTTGATATTAATTCTGCCGTGTGCAACTTGGCTTGCTCTGAATCTGATGACGTTGCATTGCGCCGATGATTTAAAAATTCGTTTTTCAGCAATCATGTCCACGGCATAAATTAAATGCCTTATTGTAGCTTCCTTCATTAGACTGGTTTTTTCCATTTAAATAAACTAATTATGGTAAGCTTACTGACGAAACCAATGATGAAAGGAATTGAGTCTATCACTGTGGACACCGGGTGTGGACACTCGCCGAATTAAAATTTTGTGTCTATCCATTCTGGAAACCAATAATGTAATGAAGACAAAACACCACGACAGTGACCAGCGCAGACGAGAGGGCAGCTCTCATTGGTCAACACACGATGCTGTCACGCTGCTATGGCAACACCCGGCCGGGAACACACAGACCCGATCGGTATGAACCGGAATTGCTTCCGCGTGGGGTCAAATTTGTTTTCTTATCGTTTCACGTTAGAAAACTTTATTTTGAGCTCAAAATATTTAATCAATGATAATAGGGATATCATATGTCTATACTATGATGCCCACGCGTTGTGTGTGGGGGTGTGGGCTGTGGGAGTTAGTGTGATGCTGTTTTAAACAAATAGGCCTATAAAAACAAAATCTTCGCACAAGCTAGAATGAAGAGTGGAGACCCAAGTCGGGCTGGGGATCACCATTGCAGGGGATGAACCTATCGACCCACACCACTCTTCGTCATACATAAATTCACCCAGCCACATTCCCCTATCACACTATGAAATTTAAAAAAAGGAAATTTAGTTCGGCAGAGGTGGGGCTCGAACCCACGCTGCACCGCTATCATGTATACAGTATCGACATATTACCAGCGCCTGTACCCTGTTTACCGCTCGGCCAACTGACTTGTTGGGGCCATCTTGAAAATTTGAACATTTGAACTTCAATTACTTCATTACTTCAACATACCACGTGACAAGCAAAGACAGAAAATGTCATACTGCAGTTACTGTCCATTTTCCTATACACAATACACAGTGCTCTTACCATTGACGCGTAACCTCTACAAATAGCGACGTTAAAAGTATGGGTAATTGCCTAGTTAACGCCGGTGTGTGAAAAATAACCGCCAATTCTAGAAAATATAGTTTTGTAACATGTCCTAAATTTTTAGCTAATTTAGATGTTTGGAAATATTCGTACTTTGGTGTTTTAGGAAGGATATGTAAACGACAGATAACACCAAAAAATATGAAGAAATTATTTCCAACCCGTGTTAAGTCTGCAAACCACCATGCTTCTCATTTTCAAGAACGCTGGTTAACAATAAGCAGAGTATTGTCTCATTTCGTAAACAAAAGCCCACACAGAAATGTTCTCTAGCGTTAAGCTTTATAATCGTTCACCCAACTGAAACTATAATACCAGCTCATTGCTCCATTGTACATGTAAAGCAGAAACATATGTTGTGTGTATTTAACCAGAGAAGATATGATTTAATCAGTTGAGCTGTTTTCAATGAGTGTTATCTTGGTTTAATAGCTTTTAATGGGGTTTAAGTCCTGCAAAGGTCGTGGTGAATTCCACTGTAGACATGACTGCATCATGTACCATATTTTGGAATTTTATCTGCTTAAAACATTAATGTGTAGAGCTACCATTAGGCCTATTAATATTGTTGAATTCTCAGGCGCATACAAACAATACGAGGGGCCTATGATACATACACAATTCATTTTGTGCATGCACGTGCCCTGCAAGGTAGGGAGCCTAGCCTACCATTTTTCTTGTAAGACGGTCTGGATTAAGTAGTCCACGAGGTCCCCAAAGTTCTTTCAGATATTAAAAGATTAAATTCCCATAAAGACTAAACAGTAATCTTTAGTGGGGACCTACGTAAATTTTACGTAAAATTTCCCGGGGCACTCAACTTTGGAAGTGACGGTATGTGCCTGTCAATAGGCCCCCTCTTTTGAAGTCGACTATACCCGATGACCCCCTTTTTTTTAAAGTCATACCCGATGACCCCCTTTTTTTTTTGTTGCGGCTACCCAATGACCCCCTTTTTTCTAGATTTTCTAGAATAGCATCATCAAAATGCAACAAAATAATGCCGAAACTTTCAAATTTTGCTCCATTTTTTCAAAATTATGCCGAAACTTTCAAAATTTTGCTCCATTTTTTCAAAATTTTCTACCCGCTGACCCTTTTTTTGAAATCTTATACTCAATGACCCCCTTTTTTCAAAATATTATACCCAATCATCTCCTTTTTTATTTTGTTTGTACCCAATGACCCCCTTTTTTTAAATAACGCTTTGTTACCGATAGGCCCCTACTTCGCGACGCCGGTAGGCACATACCCGTCACTTCTAAAGTTGAGTGCCCCCCCCCGGCCATCAATTCAGTGTTAATTTTTATTATTCAGAAAATATTTTGGCGTATATAAAATTGAAATAAATTCTCTGCTTCCTAAACCACATAAACTGAAGCATGATTGGGTATCACGAATCGCTATATATGATGTACAGTTAATATTCAAATATTCTTTTACACATATCGAAACATGTCCTACAATAGCTTTTATAGTTTCTCAAAAATAGAAAAATTCATGCGTCTTTTTTCCTATACGGAATAAATGACCATTGGGTCGGAATTTCTTCACAACTACCCATATTACAATCTCTATAAGCATATTTAGCATTGCCAAAAAAGCTTCTTTTTACCTGAAACTTATCAATTAATTGCATGAAGGTAAAAGTAAGCCAAAAATTAAGGTACCAGTTGTGTTCACCCTGTATATCCTAAATAAAGACAAATATGTCAAAATTAAAACAAGCTGCTAATACTTTAACTCTTTAGCTCCAATTCAAGACCGTATTTGTTGAAATTGGTTGAGAATTAAAGAAACGGTGATCTAAAAACTACTAAAGAGACAAAATCAAAAGTTGCACTTTTTGTGTTTTAATCAATGAAAGCATGATGCTAGTTTTAATGTGCTAATTAATGGAAGCACAGTGCTAGTTCCCTTGTTCGCGAACGCTTTGTGTACAAATCAATAGCGCATGCAATGGAGGAAACTGCAACTTTTAAATTGGCACCTTCCTTGGGGTTTTGGATCATCGTTACTTTATTTCTTGAACAATTTGTCTTAAATTCGAGCTAAAAGAGCAGCTATTGGCTGCTGGTTCCAATTATGATATAATCTGTCTTCTTTTAGGATATACAGGGGTAAACATAACTGGTACCTTAATTTTTTGGCTTACTGTATATAGGTAAACCAATGCCAATATACACCCTAATGACAGCCTATTCATTTTTTTGAATAGAAAGTCTATTCATTTTTTTTTAAATAGAAACTCATCAATTTGAATAGATCCTTATCATTTTTAAATCGAATCATATCGTTTGATGCGATTTAGTATCAACATCGCAGAAAACTTTGAATCGACACACTCATCAAAATGACGTCAACGATAATGAGGATTTCATTGGTCAAAAGTGCACGACGCTGCTGTATCCGGGGTCTTTTGCTTCTTGGTCGGCCGCCATTACACATTTGTACAGTACGGTGGGGACATAGGCACTAGTAAGAAATCCACTTTTATTGATATATTAATCTAGCATCTGTATTTTTGTGTTCATTATGTTTTAAAAGTACGTTGGAATCTCAGTTGAAATAATAGGAAACAAAACCACGGGTGAAGAACACAGGGCAAACGCTATTTAACACCATAGAATTTATATTTTCAAGCAAATACATTATAATTTTCTGCCATCGTCTTTTAAGACCGTAATTTTATAGATAATTTCTGTAATACGTGTCACCATGCTATCAAATACACTCGATGGCTATTTAACACCACAGTGTTGATTCGTACAGTGTTCCTCTCTTAGCGTGAAGCGGACAAGAGATGACGCATTTCCCCAAATTAACATGACTAGAATTTTAACCAGATTCTAGTCAAATAGATTCAAATAAATTAGATTAGATGGATTAATTCTAATCAACTGTAACTAGTAAACTATTCATTTTCTGACAAGTGACCTCTTCATTTTTGAATGGAATTTGGATCATTTATTTGAATAGAATTTTCTATTCATTTTGAATAGATTCTCTTAAGTGCCCGGCGTACATGTCTACCTATTCAAATTTGAATAGATTCTATTCATTTATTTAGAGTGTCGCCTCTAAAAATATAGACCTACCGATATCCGAATATTAGATTGCGTAACTTAAAAATATAGACCTACTGATATCCAAATATTAGATTGCATAACTCTATCACCCCCCTCACCAAGCAGCAAAAAAGGTATGTTATATGATGCTTCCCATAATGCATTTCTCCCATTTCAGTGTTCTGTAGTGAAAGATGAGTTGAGTGGTGAAATGTACCTCAATGAGTAGAGCAAACCGGGGAGGAGGGGAATCCAACTTTGGAGGTGACGCATATGTAGGGCTGTTAAGACCCCCTTTTTGAGCGTTGCTGTCACCCAAAGACCCCATATTTTTTTACGAACACATGTTCTGTCACCCGAAGACCCCCTATTTTTTCATTTGATCTGTCACCCAAAAACCCTTACTTGTTCAATTTCAAAAGCAACTTTCATTTATCACTGATTTTGTCACTTATTTTGAAAAAACAAAGAAATTTGAAGCCATTTAGAACTAGAAATTCAATTTTCGAGGTATCTGTTGCGCTGTTTCGGCTCTCACCCAAAGATTCCATTTAAAAAAAGGTCATGTTCTCACCCAATGACCCCATATTTTTTTGCATTTTGCTCTTACCAAATGCCAAATGCTCTCACCCAATGACCCCATATTTTTTTACATTTTGCTCTCACCGAATGCCCCTTAGTCAGGCATGAGAATTTTGAGTTTAAAACTGAATTCAGTTTTTTTTATTGTCAAAATTTCCGCAACTTTATTTAATTTCAGCCTGTTTTTGGTACTTTTTGCCCAATTTCACGCAGCATTTTCAGTTTTTTCAGTTTTTTTTAGGAAAGTGCAGACTCATGCCTGCCCTTAGTGCGAAAGTGTCAGCCCTACACCTATATCCATTTCAAATTGAAGTGCCCCCGAGCAAATCCAGATCTTGTAAATTATTTTTATTTCTTGATTATCAACCTATTTTAGCCAGTCTATTCTCAAAATAAAATAAAAAGTCATACCGAGTGCCATTATCATATAGACAGTCATGTGATTTTGATATTCCAGGGGAATAAATGTAAAACACTTTAGGCACTATATACATGAACAATTGAACAGTATATACATGCATTTCTTCATAGTACATAAATGAATTTTTCCAATTTGATGAAGAAAATTTGTCAAAAACTTTGCTTTTGATACAGGGTGAACAAAGGGGGTCTCATAAAATGTGTTCATTTTATATAGTGAGAAACATCCCATCATTGCATCCTTCACAGGTGTTGGCCCTGATCATTTATTCGTATATCCGCCATTTTGGATTTTTGCCATTTTGTGCATTTTGAAACCAAAGACAAATTTTTTCTTCATTTTTTAAAGTCCCCAATTAATCTGTATGCAATTACCTATCATGTGAGACATGTTAATGGCTTGGCTTCGATTTAGTTTTCTTCTTCTGACAATTTTCAGTTTACGGCCGCCATCTTGGATTTTGAGCTGAATTTTCATAAATTTTTTTTAAAAGTTTTACCAGATTTTTAAGCCGAAGGCGAATTTTTTCTTCAATTTTTTAAGTCGCCAAGTAATCCTTGTACAATTATCGTTCATATAGTACATGCAAATTGGTTGGCTTCGACTTAGTTATCTTTTTTTGAACTTTTTTGAACAAGTGATCGAGCAGTCTATGTACATCAACCCCTGTGCCTTTATCATATGGGTGTCTATCTCGCTACGGTGGGAATTTGTTGTGTACATTTCCCCGATAGCAAGTACAGCCACACAAATTCAATTACTGTGGGTAAAAACCTTCCCGCAGTTTGCCGTGTCATGTTGGCTCCCAATCACCAAGCATGCTGTGCGGATTAACTTACTGGGGACCATCACGATCTTCATCTATGTGTTTCAGGGCTATTTATTGTCCAACGATGTCTGTGCTGATGAAACTAAGTTCAGTCCAAGAGAGTGCCAAATATGGATCAGGAGTATTACATAATAATACCCTGCTATGACAATAGCTGCACTAGGTTAATCGTATAATCTCCTTATGTGGTTAGCGTCGCTGGGCCAGGAAATCCACAAGGTCAGCCAATGTATGTACATGTATTCGGTACATGTGCCATATCTTTTACAATGGGTGATAAATTTCTGGTTTGTTTTATTTCAAAACGCAACATTCGATATTCTAAAGCTTGGTCCAAATCCAAGAGAAGAACCAACTCTAGTAATTTATGTGGTTTCAAATTATATCGGCCGTTGCCTTTTTGATAGAAATGGTGTTTGTTGATGTGCACAGTTTCCCATTAGATCATAACATGCTGTTGTACATCCAAGGTCAAAGGTCTTTTAATCCATATTTGGCGTTGTTCTGGGACTGAAGTTGGATGTGGACAACTACATTATATACATATGTTATACTTCACCTACCTCTGCCATTCCAATAGCTGCCGGAATTCCTTTGACACCCTCCAGAGGATTTGGTGTTGGTTTCTTACAGTATGGGCAGATAATACCGGTATTTCCCTGGTGCTCTATCCAGTCATCCAAACAGTCCTCACAAAAGCAATGTTGACAAAGTAATCTGCGAGGGTTTCGGAGAGACCCAAGACAAATACCACATTTACGCAAATCCTTGTCTACTTTACTGACTTGTAATGCGCGTGCCATTGATCTCTCTTTGGAGATATTACTAGTCGAGACAGGTGGAAGTCACCATTCTAATTCGGTGCATTCGTAAGTGCCGTTATTTCATAATCATTTGTTCTTGTTTGTTATCATTTTAAACATACATGTAGCTTAAGGTGATTGATTTGTTAATATATTATTTTTTGGTAACAGGTTTGTGTTATTACTGCATGATAAAATGCAGCTTAATCAGCATCAGCACAGAGCAGTGCAGTCGGTCTTGGGATAAGTGGCCTAAATATAAAATATGAACACATTTCTTTTTGACATGGGGGTGGAGTTTGAAAAAATTCTTGAAGTATATAGTGAATCCAGCACCTTTTGGTGACAGAATAAGTTTATGGTACGTACAAATGCGTGCAAAAAATGTTGCCATATTGAAGCTGAACTGATGAAAAATGGTGCAAAAGTGGAATAAATTTGTGTGGAGCATGCACAAATTTGCACTTTTGGCCTGGGGCTAAACTGGCCAAATATGAGGTTAATTTGGTCAGAACCCCACATACAGGTGCCAACATGGGGTGGTTATTGTATGGACCACCCCCCATAAAAAATATTGGGGGAGGTCTATACCACCCCCTCCCCCGGAGCGGAGCTACGCCTATGATATTCTCAATTTCTCAAAAAATAATGTAGAGTTGAAAATACAGAAACTTGAATTAAAAAAAAAAAAAAAAAACTTTGGCATTTGAAATTTGCAGGGGAGCTTTTAATCGCTCTCTTTGAATGCTACGAGAGAGCACTAGGAGAGCATTTTTACTGTACTGTATTATGTGGTTCAGTGGTTGTTATTTTTACACCAAAGGTAGGCTTTATTCTCTCCTCAGCTTTATTTGAGGGAAGTGATGGGGAGCAATCCTCTAGCTCTCCTAAAATGGCAAAGGCTGAAGTGTAGTTTCTGTATTCCTTTTCTCACTGCTAGAGGGAATTGGAGGAATAATGTGTAAAGTCAAGTTAATACCACCTTAATACACTTATCTATATGGTGCACTTGAATTTGACCTTGGCTGTGTTTACAAATTGATATATTTATCGATATCTATAAATGAAGTTGTGTGGAGATCATTATGATGGGCTATTTAAAATCCATACTACCCCTGTGGAAGATTTTGGAAATAACTTTTGCTGGGGGAGTATGGATTTCAAATGGAATGAACACATTAGGCAGCTCCATTTGAAACCCACCCTCCCTCAGTGAAAGATTCAGGTAGAATCTTTCTCAGAGGGTGTATGAAATTCAATTGGAGCTGCCTATGTATTCATTCCACTTGAAATTCATTCTCCCCTGTGGAAGATATTTTCAAAATCTTCCACAGGGGTAGTGCGGATTTTAAATGGAATAGCCCAAGTGTATTTGTAAACACAGTCAACAATTCTTATTTGTTACAGGGGTAGCTATTTGCAGGGGGTGTGCGGATCCACAAAGGGTCCACTTTTGGTAATTTTTTCAATGCAATATTATTTTTATTAACAAACCTTTGTTATTTACACACCTTGTGTGGGGGCCACCTTAATTACGAGCTGCATAATTCTAGTTTCAAATAAAAAGATCCACGAGTGGGAAAAAATGACAAAAGGTCCACTTTTTGGGGGGTGATAAGGCATTTAAAATCCCAGAAAAGGGAAAGTCCACTTTTTACACAAAAAATGCACTTAAGTGCTTTTTTTATTCCAAAGAAGTCTACTTTTTTGGAAGTCCTGCACCTCCAAATTAAATTTTGAACTTGGGCCTGCTTGTTAAGTCTCACTTCCCTTGCTGGCCCAATATAATAATTGTGTTTATTCTTTCATCAACAGACAATCCTACAGCTACCTGACGCATGTGTTACTTGTAATTCCTATAACAACTCAGAAGGCAGCTATTTCTTGTTAGTCTCACTTCCCTGGCCCAACATAATAATTGTGTTTATTCTTTCATCAACAGACAATCCTGCAGCTACCAGATGCATGTGTTACTTGTAATTCCTATAACAACTCAGAAGGCAGCTATTTCTTGTTTGGGCTCTCTGATGGCTCCATTGCATTGTACAAAGCTGCTGAGGCAATTGATCAGGACAAGAAGAAGAAAAAGAAGAAAAAGAAAAGGTGAGTTACGCTTGGGTCTAATGCTCCATATTGGGTTATTCCAGTTAAAATCCACAAACCCCCTGACCTGACCTTAATCCCCCCACACAAGGGGTGTAGATCCCAAATGGATTCACCTATTCAGGTAAACCCATTTGAAATTCACACTGTGTGGAAAATTAAGGTCATGTCTCCCCTAAGGAGTGTGTGGATTTCAACTGGAATGGCCCATAAAGCGACGAAAAAAAGAAATCCTGTTCTACCTTTCAAGCTGGGTCGGATGTTCATCCTTTTTTTTTCTTCTTTTTTTTTTTGAAAATGACCCAAAAAATCACCAAATTCTGTAAATAATTTGCAATTTGAGAAAATACAAAAAAAAGAAATTGTACGTGTATTCCTGAAATTTCCGAAATTTGGGTCAGCATTCATTTGTACAGGAAATTTTTTTTCCCCCAATTTGTTCAAACTCGTAGCCGTGGCCCGTAGAACTGGAGTTTTCTTTTTTCATCGCCTAAGGGAAAATTTGATATAGTAAACCATGATGGAATTTGTGATGAAGAACATGAACACAAGTACAGGATCTGGCCACTGGTCAGACCAAGAGGTTTTCACACTGTAAACCGTTTTGGTGGATCGCAGGTACACGCTAGAAGTGTATCTTTCTTTCTTGTTTACTTACTTATCTCGAAATGCCATAAACGTATGACCCCGAGTGGTGTCAAATGAAGGAGAAAAAAGTAAGAAATCAATAAAAAAATGTTCTACACTGCCTGCCTACCTGCCTATGTTGAGTGGTGTCCTCGAACTGTGATAGCCCTCCATATATTTCCTGTCTTCCATTGCTGTTCTACAACTAATACTTTAAAAGTTGCATCCATTTTTCTCCCATGTCAAATGAGAGGTGTCGACTGCAGAAGACAAGTTCCAAATTTTCTTTAAAACAAATTCAAACTTATTTTTATGAGTATAAACAAGCCCAGCATTGGTTTAGCGGCTCTTGAGATAGCTCTTGATATTTTGAGAAAATATCTCTTGAAAAATGTTTATGTTGAAGCCTATATGGGCCATCATGCAGAGCATTAACATTGATCAATCTCTCTATTTTGGTTTCTTATTATTTTGAAACTACAGCAAACATAAGGAAAGAGATCAAGAAAGGCAATTACCAACTGAGTCACTCGCACCTTCAATGTCTGCGAAGGTACCAGCAGAAATGGACATCTTTGCTGATCTTCTAGCGGATCCAAACCAGAAGACCACCATTACCAACAGCAACCAAGGACATCCATCTGGAGATGGTCTTGAAGCAGGTGCAGGAACATCTTGTACAAGTGGCCATGTTGTACAAGTCACTGTGGTTGGCAAAGAGAGTATCATTCTTAAAGAGGAAAACCTGAGAGATTTTCTAGTCATTAATAATTGTTTAGTTACATGTGCAGAGTTGGAAACTGGGTGGACGTTATCAGTTTATTTGATGAAAACTTTGTCTTCGTTAGATACTGTTCAGGAAGGTGGGGACAAGATGTGTGTTCATGTGTGTGAGAGGACTCCTGTATACAGAACATACTTTCCTAAGACTGATACAACTCAAAGAACTACATTGATTGGCGGTTTGAATAGTCTTAACACAAACCTATCAGAGCAATCGACCAATCAGAAGCATTGTATGAAATGTGTTATATCAAGTTCAACACAACTGAGACCAGGGAGTGGATCTACACCAAACAAGTTGCTGGTTTTAGAAGACGTTCTTTATAATGACCTGTTTGGTGCAAATAGCAACCTTCTAGACTCACCTGTGGTTATGCTGGGTTTGCCTGATGGAAGGATATACCAGGTGGCACTGAAGTCTTTAAGGAACCAACTAGCAGAAGTTGATGGACAACCATCAGTGACAAAGACCAGTGAGTTGTCAGGCTTAACTGGAAATGTGCTGTATCACCTTCAGGAAGCTGTTGTTGATATCTTTTCATTGAATTGTAATGATGACCGGGATAAGAAATCTGGTTCCCAGTGTCTAGTTTTACTTGGTTATCAAGGAAAAGTGGTAACTGTAAAGCATAATCAGCTTGAAACCAGCCAAGTGCAATATGATGAACACTGCATCTCAGGGCCTGTAATATCACCTTGTTCTACTGGCAACGCATGTTTTGTATAGCACAAAGAGGGCGGTGTTTGCATTGACAATTGAGTGCAGTAGTGAGACAAGAGATAAAGCTGATAGGAGAGAGCAGTGTGCAATAGTTACATCGTCACTTGGAGTTGGACGTGTGTGTGCTTTAGGTGTGCTGAAATCAACACTACAAAATGGTGGTAAGTTATTTGCTAAAATTCTGTAATATTATGTGACATGATCTGGATCCACTGAATAAACGGCTACTGCATTGTAAAAAATCTTAACTTTGCAACCAAGAATGTAAGGGTGTTTAAAAAGAATCTTTAAAAACATTCTATAAAAAGATGTGATTCAGTTGAATCCATACACCCTCCATGGAAGACATGACCTTAATCTTCCACACAGGAGGATCACTCCAGAGACAGAAGTGTGGTTCTGGTTAAATAATTGAATCACATTGGCACCTCATCTTCTGAACAAGCTGTATAGCATTGTGTGACCTAGTCCTTTTTACAAGATAAAGAAATTCAGGAAGAGTGGTTGGGCAGTGCAAAAGTACCTTGCCAAATACTATAGTATTGGTTCTGGTATCTGTTGTTTTGTTTTTCAACGTTTATTTTAACTGTTGAAAGCATTTTTGAGGAATATAGATTTGAACAGTGTTGAAAGGTAATTTATTCAGCGGTGCATGTACGAGGGGTATCCAAAAGTTTTGACATCGCCCAGAAGTGAAAGAGCTATACCGATGAAATTTTGTCAGTGTAATCACTGGTCCTTATGTACATTATGGTCCAAAAATGGGCTCATAAGTATGTTTACTTTCTTTACAGGTGGCGCTAGATGGGAAGTAGGCGCATAACCTGCAAGATGGTGAAAACTGAGGCACGCATGGCGTGATTAAGTTCCTGCATTTGAAGGGTTAGGCCTACAATGCTCAGAAAATCTATGATGAAATGAAAGCAATCTCACGGTGATGATTGCCCATCATATGGCACTATTGCTTTTTGAAAAAGGAATTTCCATACTGGCCACATGTCCCTCACACATGAGCCAAGAAGTGGACGTCCATCACTTACGGATGATGCGGCCACAGTGAAAAAACTCAAGAAAGTGGAGGATCTTATCATGAAAAGGTTATGCGCCTACTTCCCATCTAGCGCCACCTGTGAAGAAAGTAAACATACTTATGAGCCCATTTTTGGACCATAATGTACATAAGGACCAGTGATTACACTGACAAAATTTAATCGGTATAGCTCTTTCACTTCTGGGTGATGTCAAAAACTTTTGGATACCCCCTCGTATATAACCTGTAATAACCTGTCAAAAATAAAACAATGTTTTTTGTTTGTTTGTTATGTTCACAGCTATTCACAAGCAATTAATGACTGCACTCGCAAATGGTAAAATTGTTCTCATCAATTTCCCTTTGACAATGGATTCCCACGGCAACCAGTCTCAGCCAACCACAGCTGCAGCAGCAGGACAAAGAATGAAAGAACTGCTTCATGCCATCAACAATGTCTCCATTAAGATGCAGCAGCTTTCCATCCTATCTAGCAACCAGGACAGGGTAATAGAAGAGCTAAGTAAGGCTTGCCATCTGGCAGGACGGTTGCTAGGCGGCCATCTTGATTCCAGGGATGCAACTGTCTTTCAAACCGAAATCCAATGCGTATTTCAAGATGACGGGAGTCGGTGTCATGTGAATCTGCATTGCAAAGTGACCAATAGGAGCGGCTTTGTCTTGTCACATGGTTGGTCGCTTGTTTTGTGCATGGCAGGGAATGTCGACTGGCCCGTCGATGACGTCAGGAGGGATGCTTGTAATCAAGTTACAAGAACTGTGCAATTAAAAGACTTTGAACACGGGAAAAGTGTAACGGTTGTTTTTCAACTAGATTCTGCTCAAGTTCCACTTCAATTTCCACTAGAAATAAGATGGCAGCTTTACTTCAGTATAAGTGACTTTACAGATCATGTGTTAGGAAAATGTGCAGTGAGTCATGTTCCGAAGAGTAAGATAGAACTCAACGAGTCCGGTGCTGTACTCACATTTGCGAGTAGCACAGTTGACATTCTAATGTTGTTAAGACCAACTCAAAGAAGTATCAATAAGCTGCATGGTGGGCATGATGAATCAGTTCAAACAACTTATAACACTGGTTATGATTGGTTGAATGGATCTCTGGAAGCAGTATCAAGTACACAACCTTTGTCCAATAGGAAGAGCTGTAACAAGGGGTTAGCCAGTGATGGACCTGTGTCAACAATAGTGATGTTTAAAGAAGAGATTATTGAGGGTATTAAGACAGAGATGACAGAAATCAAAGGTAAATAAGATTTCAAATGGAGTTACCCATTCAGGTAACCCCATTTGAAATTCACACTCCCTGTGTGGAAGATTAAGGTCATGTCTTCAATAGGGGGTGTATGGATTTCAACTGGAATAGCCCACAGGCATACAAAATGGGCTATTCCTGTTGAAATCCACACACCCCCTAGTGAAATCATGGCCTTTAATCTCCCACACAGGAAGTGTAAATTTCAAATTTGGTTACCTGAATGGGTGACTCTATTTGAAATCTAGACCCTCTGGGTAGGAGTTTAAGGTCATGTTTTCTATTGGGGTGTATGGATTTCAACTGGAATAGCCCAATATATCTGAAGGGTTTTGGAGGGTGCTTGAAGTTCACACACCTGGGATCCATTTCACTAAACTTAAAACCCTTCGTAACTGTTTGTATAAAGTTACGGATACCCAATACTAGACGTAACTTTACGAAGGGTCCCTGACTCCCTGTAGTAAATCCCTTTTACTTACAAAGGGTACCGTTTGTATGTAAGTTTATTGAAATGGAACTTACAACTTGTGGTGAGTTACGAACAATTTCGAGACTTACGAAGCTTCGTTAAGTCGAGTGAAATGGACCCCAGATGCTGTTGCAGTGCCTCAGCTAGTAATTGTTTGGCTGTCATGTGAATAACATTGCCCCACTTAATTTGACCTTTCTATAGCTTATCTGGGATTCAAAGATTTCAGATATATGTGTTGCTATGGCCTTGTTTTTGTAAATCAGATGTTCAACAGCAATTATAATATATAGCATATATGTCAAGGTATTAATTTACCACATCCCAGGATCAAACTCCCTGTTCAAAGTGGTGGACAGATTGGTAGTTAGCTAAGACTATGATTTAGAAGGATCAAAACTGGGGCTTCATTTTAGGTTGTCAGAGGTACATTTGAGGGTTGGTCCCATTAAGTCCACACTGGTCTGTTGAAACAATTACATTGTGTATTGCAATGAAGTATAACCTACTGATTGAATAGGTCGGGGTAAGAATGTCCTAAAACTGGAAACAGTGAGTAATACCTATTTTGACCTGAAAATATGGTCACACTTACTGCAGTCCTATTCAAAGGCACAGGAAGACCACAGCATTGAAGGTCACAGACTTACTGTGTACAAGCAGTAATGGCAGCCACCAGTGTTAGTATATCAATGAATATTGCTTAATACAAATTAATAACTTTGATGTTTATACTGCCTGTTAAAATATGAAATAGAATTGTTGATAAACTCCCAGCTCAATTTTTAAAATGCCTACCACTCTGTGTGTCATCTCTTTTAATTCATTTTGCAGTATGCTTATTTTTTATCTGACAGGTCCAAGCAACCAAGAGGTACTAGTTCTTAGGTGGCTCTTTAGAAACAATCCTTCTATACTAGCCGCTGTGACTGGGAACCAGCTAGAGTCATCCACACCTGATGGCAAGAAGATTTCATTTGTGTGTGTTCACAAAGATCAAGGATCTACTGGTAGAGGTAAAGGGTCAAGCAGAAGGAAAGAAGGTTGTGTTGAGTTGACTATGGTGGCCCCTGACTATGAGGTCATGTGTCAGCTACAAGAGTCAGTGCATAAAGGCATGAAGGTATGTACTGAGAATGGTTTGGAAATTGTCAAAATAGTCTTAAGCAGTGGCAGCGCCAGAAATTTTTTCAGGGGGGCATTGAGGGGCAAAGTGAATTTGGGGGGGGCAAAATCAACACATTTTGCGCAAAATTACCGCAAAAAGGTGAATTTTTTGTAATTTTGGGTTTTTACTGAGGGGGGCAAGAGTTTTCGGGGCGCTGATCCCACACAAGGGGCCAACGCCACATGCTAAGCTTTTTTTACACTTCGCAGAAATCTTCTGCATTTACATTTTCCAATGTTGGCAGCTCTGCAATATAACGTAAGCGTACTGAGATGTTGATGTGTCTAATGCACAAGCCTTGGAGGGGTTGTCCCTAAAAATGTTGGAAAATACCAGCAAATGCATCAACCCGCAAGAAAACTGAACACGTCCGAAAGCACTGTGCGTTAGGGTGCATCTCTTGCCCCTCATGTTACCCAAATTTCTTGTCCCTAGTCTCAAAATGTGCCATTGGTCAAAATATTACCCCATACCAAATTTAAAATTATTCCAACGTTGTTTAGGGGGGCCTCCGGGACGTTGAAATTGTTGGTCAATGGCCATACCATATGCATAAGGCAGCTATTTTGTTTTGCATGGTTAACATTAGAAATGACTGCTGCCTTATGTATTTTGTTCATGTTGTTAGGACTATTAATGAATCAAGATGTTCAAATAGTCTAACTCAAAAAAATTAAACATCAGGGAGCTATCTACAGAGGTCAAGTTTATGTAAACATAAATGGCTGCCCTTTGCTGTCTTTACTGTGTAATTGTGAATTTGCTTAGATATACATATCTTTCCTGTTTTCGTGCCAACTTTGACCTATTGGGCTGATACTACTACAGAAGAGTGATCGCACACTTGCACATTTTAGACCTTGCTCAATTTGAGACAGCATCATGTTATACGTTTAAAAGAATGGACGGCTGAGGTTCTTCAAATCTTCAGATTGGAGTTCTCAGCAGAGATGATTTCGCGAAGTTGTGAATTGCATTATTGTAGGTAGCGGTGAGCAAACTCAGAAGTTAAGTTTAAGATTCCAGAGCATTGTAGATGCTAGGCCAGATGAATGGCAAAACTTTTGTTCCCCATAAAGATCTGCTTACTTGAATTGAGGTTCTAATCCAAGAACTACATGTACCGGTACCTCATGGAAATATTCATAGGCCTACAAAGCTTACTTAAGTATGTGAATCATATAATTTCAAAAAGTGCCAGTTAAATCATAGTACATAAAAGAAATTTGCAATGTAAAACCAAACAAAATGGTACACTTTGCAGTTGCACTCTGCAGTGACAATTGACAAAGTACCAACACAGGAGAAGCACTGGCTTAAACGGCCACATCAAAGACAATGTATAAAGCCGAATGAGGTAAATGGTCATGCCAGTACCAGTCAGAGATATCCAATCTCAAGATTTGAAGAACCTCAGTCCTGTGTGTGTTGTCAAATGCAGCAAGGTCTAGATGCAAGTGTGTGATCTGATCACTATAGTCTGTAGCTATCAGCCTAACGGATCAAAGATGGCATGGAAACAGGAGCGTTATGAATATTTAAGTAATTTCACAATTACACAGTAAAGACAGCAAAGGGCAGCCATTTATGTTTACATAAACTTGGTCCTTGTAGATAGCTCCCTTATGTTTAATTTTGGGACATGGGCTCTTTTAACATCTTGATTTATAATAGTCCTAACTACATGGACAAAATACATATGGCAGCAGTCATTTCTAATGTTAATCATACAAAACAAAATAGCTGCCTTATGCATATGGTATGGCAATTGGCCAACAATTTCAACGTCACGGAGGCCCCCCTAAACGATTTCGGAATAATTTTAAATTTGGTGTGGGGTAATATTTTGCCCAATGGAACATTTTGAGACTAGGGACAAGAAATTTGTGTAACATAAGGGGCAAGAGATGCACCCTACTGTGCGTAGTACGCGGAGTACGTGCCTGTGCATATAATATACACAATCAATGCATGGTTTGCATTTTTCTAACATTTGCTCTGATTGGTTCTTGCTATCTAAGAGTGTAAGAATTGCTTACAACTGAAAAAAAAAAATCATAAAATTGCATGAATGTTTATTGTTGTAATAATTGCAGGATGTGTTGAAGAGGTGTGCCCAAGATAACGTGACTATACCAAGAACTGAGCTTCAAAAACAACTTAGACATTTACAAGTAAGTGATTTTGATTGATTTCTATTTATGTAATTAGATATATATAATTTGGTTCACCTCAAGTTCGGTAGTGACATCAATGCCTTTTCGCGGTTGCGCCGCAAGCGTGCCGACAAGCCGCCCCTGTACATGTGCGTGGAGACTCGGTGCGTTGAACTTTACACATGCGATTTGATTCTGCTTCGAGCAAAATACGCACCTATGTCACTACCAAACCTGAGGTGAACCAATTATAGCACCAGATTAGTCACAGTGGATATTAGCTCAGTTTAGGGCAAGGAAAATTGTTTTAATTGTCCTCCGTAACTTTTCTGGGGTAGGAGCAAGTATGTTGAAAAACTTATTTTTACAGATTTCATAGTTAAAACTAATATTATAATTTGAACTTGCCAATTAAGACTAATGAAATCTGAATAAGGATATCTCACTTTTTCATGTTTTGAACCAATTTAGAAGTGGGGAGCAAGTTGGCGCAGTGGTAGCTCCCTCGCCTTGCACCACTGAGGTCGCGGGTTTAAGCCCCGGTCGTGCCCAAGGACTCTATGTGTATTTGGTTTATCCCGATTCCATGCTTGCTCTCGAAGGTTTCCCCTGGGATCTCCGGTTTCCTCCTGCTCTCAAAAATCGGTGATTAGTTGTTTGGTTATCAAAATCTTCCTTCACCCAATGGAATTTGCTATGGAGCTGCATAGAAAAAGTGGGGGATGTTACAATCTAAGTGCGGATAGGTTTGCGCCAGGTTAGGCTGCAACTGGCCTAGTTGATACGATCTGATTGTGAAATGGCAGTGAAATTACAGCGCTTTGAATCCTTCAAGATCTGGAAAAAGGCGCTAGATATAAATCCTAAATGTATTTGTTATTTATGTAAACTAACTGTTTTTACACTCCTTTTAAATCATAATTTAAAAGCAACATTTCTGAAAGAAAAACAAAAACTTTTCCCAGGATCTTTTTGACCTTAGTTTTTTTTACCAATGGTTAAACATGCCATCCAGCTATTCGATTAGAAACCCACACTCCCCCTGTGGAAGATTTAGCCAAAGTTTTTCCACAGAGGGAGTATGGGTTTCAACTAGAATAGACAATCTGTTTCTCTTTGAATTACTCTCTCCAGACAGTGGGAGTATGAGTTTTAAAATAATTAGCCCATGCCAATTCCAATAAAAAGACATACCCCCTCTGTGAAATGAATAGCCCATTTTGACTCTTACTTAACAATGACGCTTTTCAGCATCTTTGAGCAGCAACAAAGCTTGTGACTGTGACTTCTCTCTAGTCGAGGGCTGCTAGTCCAAAGGTTCTCTAGTTCAAACACCAATATAAGTTCTCTAATCCAAAGGTTCTCTAGTCCGAATATAGTACAAGGGTTATGGTTAGGGTTAGTGTTAGGGTTAGGGTTAGCAAGCCTTATTCTATATTCGGACTAGAGAACGTTATTTATTATTTGGACCAGCGAAACTTCGGACTAGAGAACCCGATATTGGCTATTCGGACTATTGAGCCTTTTTCAGAATTCGGACTAGCAAATGGTTAATTACGTGTTCGGACTAGTGAACCTTCAGACTAAGGAGCCATCGGACTAGGGAACCTTCGGACTATAGAGAGCTGTCATCGCCAGACACTATCACAGTGTCTTCATTTAACAGGGTCTTATTAGGATTTGATAAGTGCCATTTTCATCAAAACTCCCTGTCAAAAATATGACCCTGAAATCATCATACACCAGACCTCTGCACCTTCTGGGAGATCAGTCAGTTCAAGTAGCTTTTGCTACAAAACAAAAATTCAAGGGATTATATTAATCTGGTCTTGTTTTGAATTTACAGAATTTATTCAAGCATTATGTTTAGAATTTAGCATCTGCCAGAGGCATTATTAATCGTGCCTGTTTCAGGAGTAAAATGACGGTTGGATGGGTAAAATATGCAAAGATGTCACTGACTCAATCACTGAGAT
The DNA here is from genome assembly GCF_039555335.1 of Amphiura filiformis. Classification (NCBI taxonomy): domain Eukaryota; kingdom Metazoa; phylum Echinodermata; class Ophiuroidea; order Amphilepidida; family Amphiuridae; genus Amphiura; species Amphiura filiformis. The sequence goes on along the minus strand of NC_092646.1, from coordinate 49,692,906 downwards.
GAAAAATTGTATAGCATAGTTTAATGTTCAATATATTTGTAATGGTCATCTTTAATTCTAAATCCTCTTTTTTCTAGGGACTTCAAAGAAGACTAGAAACACTAGATGATAGTTTGGTATCATCCCATGGTTTCCATGGAGACAAGAAGAGCATCATACAGGTGGGACAAGACACACTGGAGATGTATAGACTGATGAGGACTAGTAACATGACATTACATGCTGTATCAAAGTGATGGGTATCCAGCTCCATAGCCAGGGAGTGCTACCCCATCCTCTAATAGGTCCACTTTTCTGTGAGCGTATACCCAAAAGGTTCAGATTTGAAGGAAAGTTCATATCATTCCATTCCAATTTGGAGGGTGAAAGTCCACTTTTTACATTCCAGCTGATTTTTTATCAAAAAAAGTCGACATTTTGTAAGTCCAGCCAGCACTCCCTGTAATTAAATCAAAGCTATAGGCATGTTGGTATCCATTAGTTTCCAGTGATTATGAAAACACTGCTTCATCAAAATGCAATGTAAGATCCACCTTATTCATAGATAAATGCTATCAAAAACCACTCAACTGTAACTTCTGTTAATTTCAAGAGGAAGAAGCAGGCTTTTCATTGAACATTAAAACTAAACAATCACTCTGATAACACTGTGGCCGGGGTTCAATTCCCCGCGGCGCCACATGTGAGTTTGGTTGCCGATCCATGCTCGCCCTCGCAGGTTTTTCTCCGGGTGCTCCGGTTTTCCTCCTAGATCTAAAATTGGACCTCTTCCCATATCCCTGTCCCATCATATTCGGATGGCGTCCCTTAAATTTAGTAGCCTCTGAGCACTATTGGGATTAGCCTGGCTTCGGCCGAATGTTATAAATAAATAAAATAAAATAAAATACAGCTATGAACAATAGAAGATGGAGAATTCAGTATCGCAAGGTTTCCATGGAGATGAGAAGAGCTGGAGGAAGGAGCTTGTTTCCTGCTATTTGTAGGTTTTATGTGTGCATGTACAGGAGGTTCTTAAAGGGGCTTATAATGGTTATCACAGTGTGGACTGCTCAGTATTGTTCCGTGGCTCGCAAGAGAGTAAAAGTCTGTAAAATTTTAGATTTTGACTTCCCTAAGATTGGTTCAATCCTAATCCAATTTTGTTATAGGCAATATAAACAAATTAGTTTGATATTTCGATCGACCATCGATGCTTGGTAGATCCTTTTTCTTTATGAAATCAATTAATTGTCTGTACAGTTGTTAATTGTGATAACATATGAATCTTTGCCTGTATTAATTTTCAATATAAATTTAGCATTAATTCTGATTAATTAGTTGTTAGTTCATTAATAACAAACATCGAAGCAGCATCGACGGTCGATCTTAAGGGGGTACTACACCCCTGCCAAATTTTGTGCCTATTTTTGCATTTTTCTCAAAAATTATAGCGTATTGGTGACAAGTAAGATATGTATATTATAGGGGCAAGGACTGCAACTACTGCACTGGAAAGTTTATTTCAGCACAGACAACAGTTGTGGAGTTACAGTAAAAAATGAGGGAAAACCAATATTTGATCAATAAATCAATAACTACTTGACTTGAGTTGCTGAATTTTCAGTGCAGTAGTTGTAGTTCTTGCCCCTATAATATACATATCTTACTTGTCACCAATGCGCTATAATTGTTGAGAAAAATGCAAAAATAGGCACAAAATTAGCCAGGGGTGTAGTACCCCCTTAAAGATTGAACAAATTTGGTTCTGGTGCCTTAGCAAATGTTTGACAGAACACTGAGTGACTTAATTTAATGCTATATCAGGTTATGCCACTAAATGAGGAGTAATAATTATTATTAATTAAAGCATAGACTGTGAAGAGATGGACAGTCGTCTGGATCGTAATTCTATAGAAATTTCACATTATGCTGAGACCATGTACGCCTCACTCGCACCTGTTGGATTAGCGTGTTTGAAAGAAGCGGCATTCAGTCAAGTACACACATTGTCTCTGACACAGTTACGACTGCAATGTAAACTCTGTTGTCGCAAAACAATTATAGTTACAAGAAATGAAACGGTAAAAAAACCTTATTAGCTGCAGTTTCAAGTTAATTAAATTAATACATATATTCACCGTTTCGATTTATCTAACACTACCTGTTACTCTGGCATTGAATGAGTTTCAATTTGCGTTATATAAGCCTTGGTCTCAACGTCTCAATGCTCCGAGCACAAAATTCCATTGGTTTGCGACTGATAATGCAATTGAGTGGACGAGAGTTGGGTTATTGACCTTTTGTACGGTAAATCGATTCGATGGCAGGTTTGAAGACTATCTTGCCTTTGTGTTCAGACGAGACGATCATCGCTTCAAAGGATATGCCGCAGATGACCGTCCTTGTCTTCACGGTCTATGATTAAAGCCAGTGAAGTTCTTGTAATCTCGGATCAAACACATCACAAGGTGATAATAATTTACTCAAAATCTATGCATTACATTTTAAACTGAAACAGAAAAAAAGAAGCATAGTTATGTTCTGCACATTTTGATACCTTATTTGTGTCAAAACAGAGACTTCAGTTATTGCCATGGTGACCATTTTACTGCAAAAAAGGCATTTTCAAAAAGTTGCACTTTGGATGTGGATCGGATTCCAAATGAAACCATCTACATTGTAGTACAATCTGACCAACAAATTTCTTGGCCATAAATCTCATAATGCCATCTTTAGCCTTTTGTTTACTAAAAAAAGACACGTTTTGTAAAGATAGATTAGCCGTTTTATGCATAAATAGCACCTAACGTTTGGGAAAGGTTTCAAACAAATAATAAAGACACTGATGTGATGATGAAATTGCGTGAAGTCGGGAATTATCTAAATCGCAATGTTTTGTTTTGGTTTTAGGAATTTGACCTTAAAATTTACGACTTCATGACATTATCATTCGAAATCAACAAAAGATATTTCAACACTATATGTCCTCATTCTTTCTCTAGAATGTTTTGTACATGTATGTGAAATAGCTTCAACAATGGTTCACTTCACTGTCCCTAAAAATGTTGGAAAATACCAGCAAATGCATCAACCCGCAAGAAAACTGAACACGTCCGAAAGCACTGTGCGTTAGGGTGCATCTCTTGCCCCTCATGTTACCCAAATTTCTTGTCCCTAGTCTCAAAATGTGCCATTGGTCAAAATATTACCCCATACCAAATTTAAAATTATTCCAAAGTCGTTTAGGGGGGCCTCCGTGACGTTGAAATTGTTGGTCAATGGCCATACCATATGCATAAGGCAGCTATTTTGTTTTGCATGGTTAACATTAGAAATGACTGCTGCCTTATGTATTTTGTTCATGTTGTTAGGACTATTAATGAATCAAGATGTTCAAATAGTCTAACTCAAAAAAATTAAACATCAGGGAGCTATCTACAGAGGTCAAGTTTATGTAAACATAAATGGCTGCCCTTTGCTGTCTTTACTGTGTAATTGTGAATTTGCTTAGATATACATATCTTTCCTGTTTTCGTGCCAACTTTGACCTATTGGGCTGATACTACTACAGAAGAGTGATCGCACACTTGCACATTTTAGACCTTGCTCAATTTGAGACAGCATCATGTTATACGTTTACAAGAATGGACGGCTGAGGTTCTACAAATCTTCAGATTGGAGTTCTCAGCAGAGATGATTTCGCATGAAGTTGTGAATTGCATTATTGTAGGTAGCGGTGAGCAAACTCAGAAGTTAAGTTTAAGATTCCAGAGCATTGTAGATGCTAGGCCAGATGAATGGCAAAACTTTTGTTCCCCATAAAGATCTGCTTACTTGAATTGAGGTTCTAATCCAAGAACTACATGTACCGGTACCTCATGGAAATATTCATAGGCCTACAAAGCTTACTTAAGTATGTGAATCATATAATTTCAAAAAGTGCCAGTTAAATCATAGTACATAAAAGAAATTTGCAATGTAAAACCAAACAAAATGGTACACTTTGCAGTTGCACTCTGCAGTGACAATTGACAAAGTACCAACACAGGAGAAGCACTGGCTTAAACGGCCACATCAAAGACAATGTATAAAGCCGAATGAGGTAAATGGTCATGCCAGTACCAGTCAGAGATATCCAATCTCAAGATTTGAAGAACCTCAGTCCTGTGTGTGTTGTCAAATGCAGCAAGGTCTAGATGCAAGTGTGTGATCTGATCACTATAGTCTGTAGCTATCAGCCTAACGGATCAAAGATGGCATGGAAACAGGAACGTTATGAATATTTAAGTAATTTCACAATTACACAGTAAAGACAGCAAAGGGCAGCCATTTATGTTTACATAAACTTGGTCCTTGTAGATAGCTCCCTTATGTTTAATTTTGGGACATGGGCTTTTTTAACATCTTGATTTATAATAGTCCTAACTACATGGACAAAATACATATGGCAGCAGTCATTTCTAATGTTAATCATACAAAACAAAATAGCTGCCTTATGCATATGGTATGGCAATTGGCCAACAATTTCAACGTCACGGAGGCCCCCCTAAACGATTTCGGAATAATTTTAAATTTGGTGTGGGGTAATATTTTGCCCAATGGAACATTTTGAGACTAGGGACAAGAAATTTGTGTAACATAAGGGGCAAGAGATGCACCCTACTGTGCGTAGTAATGCTGGAGTAATGCGTGCCTGTGCATATAATATACACAATCAATGCATGGTTTGCATTTTTCTAACATTTGCTCTGATTGGTTCTTGCTATCTAAGAGTGTAAGAATTGCTTACAACTGAAAAAAAAAATCATAAAATTGCATGAATGTTTATTGTTGTAATAATTGCAGGATGTGTTGAAGAGGTGTGCCCAAGATAACGTGACTATACCAAGAACTGAGCTTCAAAAACAACTTAGACATTTACAAGTAAGTGATTTTGATTGATTTCTATTTATGTAATTAGATATATATAATTTGGTTCACCTCAAGTTCGGTAGTGACATCAATGCCTTTTCGCGGTTGCGCCGCAAGCGTGCCGACAAGCCGCCCCTGTACATGTGCGTGGAGACTCGGTGCGTTGAACTTTACACATGCGATTTGATTCTGCTTCGAGCAAAATACGCACCTATGTCACTACCAAACCTGAGGTGAACCAATTATAGCACCAGATTAGTCACAGTGGATATTAGCTCAGTTTAGGGCAAGGAAAATTGTTTTAATTGTCCTCCGTAACTTTTCTGGGGTAGGAGCAAGTATGTTGAAAAACTTATTTTTACAGATTTCATAGTTAAAACTAATATTATAATTTGAACTTGCCAATTAAGACTAATGAAATCTGAATAAGGATATCTCACTTTTTCATGTTTTGAACCAATTTAGAAGTGGGGAGCAAGTTGGCGCAGTGGTAGCTCCCTCGCCTTGCACCACTGAGGTCGCGGGTTCAAGCCCCGGTCGTGCCCAAGGACTCTATGTGTATTTGGTTTATCCCGATTCCATGCTTGCTCTCGCAGGTTTCCCCTGGGATCTCCGGTTTCCTCCTGCTCTCAAAAATCGGTGATTAGTTGTTTGGTTATCAAAAATCTTCCTTCACCCAATGGAATTTGCGGAGCTGCATAGAAAAAGTGGGGATGTTACAATCTAAGTGCGGATAGGTTTGCGCCAGGTTAGGCTGCAACTGGCCTAGTTGATACGATCTGATTGTGAAATGGCAGTGAAATTACAGCGCTTTGAATCCTTCAAGATCTGGAAAAAGGCGCTAGATATAAATCCTAAATGTATTTGTTATTTATGTAAACTAACTGTTTTTACACTCCTTTTAAATCATAATTTAAAAGCAACATTTCTGAAAGAAAAACAAAAACTTTTCCCAGGATCTTTTTTGACCTTAGTTTTTTTACCAATGGTTAAACATGCCATCCAGCTATTCGATTAGAAACCCACACTCCCCCTGTGGAAGATTTAGCCAAAGTTTTTCCACAGAGGGAGTATGGGTTTCAACTAGAATAGACAATCTGTTTCTCTTTGAATTACTCTCTCCAGACAGTGGGAGTATGAGTTTTAAAATAATTAGCCCATGCCAATTCCATTTAAAAAGACATACTCCCTCTGTGAAATGAATAGCCCATTTTGACTCTTACTTAACAATGACGCTTTTCAGCATCTTTGAGCAGCAACAAAGCTTGTGACTGTGACTTCTCTCTAGTCGAGGGCTGCTAGTCCAAAGGTTCTCTAGTTCAAACACCAATATAAGTTCTCTAATCCAAAGGTTCTCTCGTCCGAATATAGTACAAGGGTTATGGTTAGGGTTAGTGTTAGGGTTAGGGTTAGCAAGCCTTATTCTATATTCGGACTAGAGAACGTTATTTATTATTTGGACCAGCGAAACTTGGACTAGAGAACCCGATATTGGCTATTCGGACTATTGAGCCTTTTTCAGAATTCGGACTAGCAAATGGTTAATTACGTGTTCGGACTAGTGAACCTTCAGACTAAGGAGCCATCGGACTAGGGAACCTTCGGACTATAGAGAGCTGTCATCGCTTGTGACACTATCACAGTGTCTTCATTTAACAGGGTCTTATTAGGATTTGATAAGTGCCATTTTCATCAAAACTCCCTGTCAAAAATATGACCCTGAAATCATCATACACCAGACCTCTGCACCTTCTGGGAGATCAGTCAGTTCAAGTAGCTTTTGCTACAAAACAAAAATTCAAGGGATTATATTAATCTGGTCTTGTTTTGAATTTACAGAATTTATTCAAGCATTATGTTTAGAATTTAGCATCTGCCAGAGGCATTATTAATCGTGCCTGTTTCAGGAGTAAAATGACGGTTGGATGGGTAAAATATGCAAAGATGTCACTGACTCAATCACTGAGATGAAAAATTGTATAGCATAGTTTAATGTTCAATATATTTGTAATGGTCATCTTTAATTCTAAATCCTCTTTTTTCTAGGGACTTCAAAGAAGACTAGAAACACTAGATGATAGTTTGGTATCATCCCATGGTTTCCATGGAGACAAGAAGAGCATCATACAGGTGGGACAAGACACACTGGAGATGTATAGACTGATGAGGACTAGTAACATGACATTACATGCTGTATCAAAGTGATGGGTATCCAGCTCCATAGCCAGGGAGTGCTACCCCATCCTCTAATAGGTCCACTTTTCTGTGAGCGTATACCCAAAAGGTTCAGATTTGAAGGAAAGTTCATATCATTCCATTCCAATTTGGAGGGTGAAAGTCCACTTTTACATTCCAGCTGATTTTTTATCAAAAAAAGTCGACATTTTGTAAGTCCAGCCAGCACTCCCTGTAATTAAATCAAAGCTATAGGCATGTTGGTATCCATTAGTTTCCAGTGATTATGAAAAACACTGCTTCATCAAAATGCAATGTAAGATCCACCTTATTCATAGATAAATGCTATCAAAAACCACTCAACTGTAACTTCTGTTAATTTCAAGAGGAAGAAGCAGGCTTTTCATTGAACATTAAAACTAAACAATCACTCTGATAACACTGTGGCCGGGGTTCAATTCCCCGCGGCGCCACATGTGAGTTTGGTTGCCGATCCATGCTCGTCCTCGCAGGTTTTTCTCCGGGTGCTCCGGTCTTCCTCCTGCATCTAAAATCGGACCTCTTCCCATATCCCTGTCCCATCATATCCGGATGGCGTCCCTTAAATTTAGTAGCCTCTGAGCACTATTGGGATTAGCCTGGCTTCGGCCGAATGTTATAAATAAATAAAATAAAATAAAATACAGCTATGAACAATAGAAGATGGAGAATTCAGTATCGCAAGGTTTCCATGGAGATGAGAAGAGCTGGAGGAAGGAGCTTGTTTCCTGCTATTTGTAGGTTTTATGTGTGCATGTACAGGAGGTTCTTAAAGGGGCTTATAATGGTTATCACAGTGTGGACTGCTCAGTATTGTTCCGTGGCTCGCAAGAGAGTAAAAGTCTGTAAAATTTTAGATTTTGACTTCCTAAGATTGGTTCAATCCTAATCCAATTTTGTTATAGGCAATATAAACAAATTAGTTTGATATTTCGATCGACCATCGATGCTTGGTAGATCCTTTTTATTTATGAAATCAATTAATTGACTGTACAGTTGTTAATTGTGATAACATATGAATCTTTGCCTGTATTAATTTTCAATATAAATTTAGCATTAATTCTGATTAATTAGTTGTTAGTTCATTAATAACAAACATCGAAGCAGCATCGACGGTCGATCTTAAGGGGGTACTACACCCCTGCCAAATTTTGTGCCTATTTTTGCATTTTTCTCAAAAATTATAGCGTATTGGTGACAAGTAAGATATGTATATTATAGGGGCAAGGACTGCAACTACTGCACTGGAAAGTTTATTTCAGCACAGACAACAGTTGTGGAGTTACAGTAAAAATGAGGAAAACCAATATTTGATCAATAAATCAATAACTACTTGACTTGAGTTGCTGAATTTTCAGTGCAGTAGTTGTAGTTCTTGCCCCTATAATATACATATCTTACTTGTCACCAATGCGCTATAATTGTTGAGAAAAATGCAAAAATAGGCACAAAATTAGCCAGGGGTGTAGTACCCCCTTAAAGATTGAACAAATTTGGTTCTGGTGCCTTAGCAAATGTTTGACAGAACACTGAGTGACTTAATTTAATGCTATATCAGGTTATGCCACTAAATGAGGAGTAATAATTATTATTAATTAAAGCATAGACTGTGAAGAGATGGACAGTCGTCTGGATCGTAATTCTATAGAAATTTCACATTATGCTGAGACCATGTACGTCTCACTCGCACCTGTTGGATTAGCGTGTTTGAAAGAAGCGGCATTCAGTCGAAGTACACACATTGTCTCTGACACAGTTACGACTGCAATGTAAACTCTGTTGTCGCAAAACAATTATAGTTACAAGAAATGAAACGGTAAAAAAACCTTATTAGCTGCAGTTTCAAGTTAATTAAATTAATACATATATTCACCGTTTCGATTTATCTAACACTACCTGTTACTCTGGCATTGAATGAGTTTCAATTTGCGTTATATAAGCCTTGGTCTCAACGTCACACTTACACGGATGCTCCGAGCACAAAATTCCATTGGTTTGCGACTGATAATGCAATTGAGTGGACGAGAGTTGGGTTATTGACCTTTTGTACGGTAAATCGATTCGATGGCAGGTTTGAAGACTATCTTGCCTTTGTGTTCAGGCGAGGCGATCATCGCTTCAAAGGATATGCCGAGATGACCGTCCTTGTCTTCACGGTCTATGATTAAAGCCAGTGAAGTTCTTGTAATCTCGGATCAAACACATCACAAGGTGATAATAATTTACTCAAAATCTATGCATTACATTTTAAACTGAAACAGAAAAAAAGAAGCATAGTTATGTTCTGCACATTTTGATACCTTATTTGTGTCAAAACAGAGACTTCAGTTATTGCCATGGTGACCATTTTACTGCAAAAAAGGCATTTTCAAAAAGTTGCACTTTGGATGTGGATCGGATTCCAAATGAAACCATCTACATTGTAGTACAATCTGACCAACAAATTTCTTGGCCATAAATCTCATAATGCCATCTTTAGCCTTTTGTTTACTAAAAAAAGACACGTTTTGTAAAGATAGATTAGCCGCTTTTATGCATAAATAGCATTTAACGTTTGGGAAAGGTTTCAAACAAATAATAAAGACACTGATGTGATGATGAAATTGCGTAAGTCGGGAATTATCTGCGTCGCAATGTTTTGTTTTGGTTTTAGGAATTTGACCTTAAAATTTACGACTTCATGACATTATCATTCGAAATCAACAAAAGATATTTCAACACTATATGTCCTCATTCTTTCTCTAGAATGTTTTGTACATGTATGTGAAATAGCTTCAACAATGGTTCACTGCATAATGGTAAAAATAGCCTTCGACCTAAAAAAAGGCGAGAGGTACCATATTTACGGATTCAGGCTAAATTTAAAATTGATATAAAACGTTTGTTTTTGATCGATTACAAAAATTAAATTTTGTCGTATAAAGAAATTGTATCTGGCGTGAATTACACTAGTTTTTATTCCTAGGGCTCTTTGACTTCTTCAAATAATTTTTTTAATGATAGAGTGAATCCCCTGGCCCTCTATAATTACGCACAAAAGATCGAGTCCCCTTAAGTCCGATTCTTATTCCACATCGCAGTGCGATGCGATGCTTTTAAAACCTCGCAGCATCCCGCGATGAAATTAATTTTATCGCGCGATGCTGTGAGGTTTTAAAAGCATATGGGTTCTGCTCACTCACTTCTGCATCTCCTTTTATGGTCATTCTGCCAACCGTGATTTTCCAGTAGCCAATCGCAACCGTGCACGGCTGCGATATCGTAACGCGATGCTATAAAGTTGAACAAAATCCAACTCCATCGCGGACCGAAATTTCCACCGCACAATGAGAATTTTTCCCGCTGAGCTCGTAAAAACCTGGCTCAGATTTCAGTTTATATAGCATCGCATCACGCTATGGCGCGGAGTAAGAACCAGACTTTACACTAAGGATAAACCCAATGCACTTGTAAATGTAAGTGTTTCCCATCAAAATGTTAGTTCCTGTCATATGTGACGTGTCATGTCAAAAGGAGACACTTTTGGGCAGGTTATCAATTTTGAGGTTTTTACATATCTTAAATATAGAGATATTTTGCTCCACAATGCCATTTTCCCCAATGAAATCAGACATTCCTAAGCGAAGGTATGGAGTTTGTAAGTTATGGTACTATAAAATTGATAATTGAGATATCAGCCTTTAAAAATATTATTGACAATGTTGAGAGTAGGAATTACCTTGATAAATGTCTCAAAAAATACAAGATGCCAGTTATTATTTTCTGGTCTGAAACTATCAGTCAATATTTTAAACATTAATTACATCACAAATTCGCAACAAACCCAAATTGTGAAAAAATCACCCTGGGCAGATTTTTGGCTAATACGTCACATATAGTTGAGTGTTTATAACAAGGTCACATTTCCTTGATGCAATGTTTGCTTTAAAAAGGAATGAAAACTGGTCTTGGAAAAAAAAACACTGAAAAGCCATGTTTTTTTACCATTTTCTGTGAATTTGATTCAGAAATAGGCTGAAAAACACTGAAAACAATAACAAAAAATGCTGAAAATTTTCATGCCTGAAAAAACATTCTGATAAGGTTTTTTTTTTGCAATTTCTTATTTTCAAGAGAAGACAACACATTTGGCACCCTATAAAAAGTGGGCAAATTGCAGTAAAAGAAATTCCGCATAGCACATAGCCTTTTTATTTTTGTCCCTGAACTTATGCAAAGTACATTATCTTTATACAAAGCACATTATCTTTTTGTAACATCATGTAGGCCCCCCCCCCCCGTGTTATCACTTGACATTGGCTATGTGTGCGCATGATCATTCCCAATTTCGAGAAAAAAGGGGTTATTTTTAAACTATGTTCGCGAACATTATATGTTTGCGATATTTAAAAAATAGGGTTGTTTTTTATGACGGTGTACATGTACTCAAAATTACAAAATAGGGTATATTTTTGTGAATCTGAGCATGTTGAAATCCCAAGAAATCTTAACATTTCTTGCTCAATTTACTCCTGGATTTCAAGTTTTGTGAAACTTTTGTCTTGTGCCAACACTTGTATAAAATCAGGTCTCACAAGCAGCTGAAGAACTATCAATGTCATATTTTTTATGTAGAGCAGAGCAAGGGATTGACATAGCATTATTTGTGCCTTATCCTAAATGGGCTATTGAAATTCACATTCCCTGTGTGGAAGATTAAGATCATGTCTTCCATAGGGGGTATTATATGAATATCAACTGGAATAGGTCTGTCTATAAAACAAAGTATCTGTCCAGGAAAAATGTGTGTTCTTTTCAAAAGTAGTACAAGTTACAAATGTTGAAATGTTTTGTACATGTTTATACTTTTGGATAATAAAAGTTAAAGGATCAAAGTATTTGACTTGCGTGACTGTGTTCTTCACCAAGTAATGTGGAATTGATATGTGAAATGTTATGTAACAACAACAACAACAACAAGCAGCTTTTATATAGCGCCGTAACATGAGCAAAACACGACCTCGGCGCTTTACAAAAAAAATATCTTAAACTACACATCTTACATTACTAATTTAAACAAACAAACAAAGCAGCATGAAACATGGGGAAAGAAATTAGTCCGGGAATAAATGAGTTTTTTTTTGGCTCTTGAAAGAAGCAACTGTGATAGAGTTTCTGATGACATTTGGTAAAGTGTTCCATAACATTGGGGCAGCATGTGTGAAAGTGCGATCCCCTTGAGTAGTGAAAGTTCTGTTGACAACAAGGCGAGGTTGGTCATGCCCGGAACGCAGGTTGACAGACGGAATGTAAATGTGAAGGAGTTCAGTGAGGTAAATGGGGGCTTGATTGTGCAGGCACTTGTAAGCAAGCAGAAGGGTCTTAAAGATGATTCGCTGTTTGACTGGCAACCAGTGCAGCTCTTGAATCAGTGGAGAAGTGTTCTCACGTCTGCTTGCCCGGAAAATGAGACGTGCAGAGCGGTTCTGGATCTTTTGAAGCTTCTGTATGTCTTTGGCTGCGATGTTAATAATGTAACAGTTATTGTCCAAATATTACCTAAATCACAGGTTCTCAATTACACGTGACCTGTTCCGACAAAATCATGAATAAGTCACATTTTTTACATTTCATGATTTGAATAAAAATGTAAGCATGGGACAATAAGCTTCAAAATGATTCCAAAATTATATACATATAGCATCAATACTTTTCAAGATATGTGACATGATCAAGGGGAATGAGTCACATGTCGGCCCTGGTCGAAAATGAGTTTTACATATGTTCCTAAAGAGGACGTTTAGAGCTTTCAGAAACTGAAAACCCCATGTTGATACGATTTTTCTTGTGTCTCTTTTTACATAATAGCTAGGATTAAATACCAGACTCATCTCAAGTGGAGATCACTTCAAATCATTCCGAAGTCGCATGTTTTAGGAATAGAGGACACTCCTTGACCATATGTGACTTTGGAGATGATTTGAAGTGACCTCCACTTAAAGGAGTATTTTGTGATCCTAGCATCCTCTATTTATGTCATTTTTAATTAGATATCCACAAAAAAAACCTATTCCCGAAATTTCAGTTGATTCCGATTTTTCGGTCGCGAGTTATGCATGATTATGTGTATTACACTGCTCCATAGACAATGCGTTGTAATTTCGTTCTGGTGCACCAGAACGAAATTCAAATTTCACGATATCTTTGCTAAACGAATTAATCTGCAAGAAATATTTTGAACATAAACATTATGTAGCCAGAGGTTTCCAGTGATATAAAAAACTTTTTTTGAGAAAAGTGGGGGGATGAGGCTCTGGAGCACGAAATGCCCTTTTAAGATGAGTCTGGTATTTATTCCAAGCTAATTATGTGAAATGAGACACATGTAGCAGCCGACAAGTGCATCATTTTGATATGGATGTACACAAATGATACCTTGATATTTTTGCCAACTGTTATTCTGACTAATTGGCTAATTAGTTTTCTGCTTTACACAGGATTGAATAGGGATTATCATCATAGTTCAACTGTTCATTTAAAGCCATATTCCCGGTGTCGTCACTTAACATTCAAAGGCGTAACGCATGATCGTTCCCTAAGTCAAAAACACCCCCTATTTTGCGCGGTTTCAAGAACATTTTCGTCATTTTTACCCCTATTTTACACTAAAACGGGTACAAATTAGCCTTTAAAAATACCCCTATTTTTTTGCATTTCAAGTACACTTTTACAAAAGTACCCCTTTTTTAACATTTCAAGAACACACGCAAAAACACTTGTTCCGATTCACTTTCTTTTCTGAGGAGAACTCTGTTGTCCTTTTAATATATTAATGAGGAAAATAACAGAAAAATATACAAATACATCCAATAGGATGCATCAAACTCGTCATAATCGCGGCATTTCTGGCATTTGCCACGAAGAGTTTGTGGTCCGGTTTGTGAGTACCCAGTTTGTCAAGGCTCCGGAGGCCGGGCGCGTCATTAATAAAGCCGATGAAAAAAGTCCCATGAATTCAGCGGCCAAACTGGGTAAGTCCCCAGTGACGTAATCGGTGTATTCAAACCATGAAACAAATAAAACCGAGTCGAGCGTGTTGCTGAATATTTAGGCCGGGATATTAGGAAGGCAAAAAAGTTTCACAAAAGTGAAATCCGGGAGTAAATTGAGCGAGAAATGGTAAGATTTCTTGGGATTTCAACATTATCAATTTATCATGATTCACAAAAATATACCCTATTTTTTAATTTCGAGTACACCGTCATCAAAAACAACCCTATTTTTTAAACATCGCGAACATAAAATGTTCGCGAACATAGTTTAAAAATAACCCCCTTTTTCGCGAAATTGGGAACGATCATGCGTACACATAGTCAATGTTAAGTAACGACACCGGGGCCATATTATAACATTTGCTGAGGAGGACGCCCTCACTGAATTTTTTTAATTCATTTTTTTACACAATTAAATTGTACTTTATTAAACCAATATAGCCTGCAAAAATCAAGACTCTAGGTGCCGTAGTTTTGTCAAAATCCGAGATTTTGAATAAAACGCCGGATTCGGCGCTTTATTACGATGGAATTATTAGTCGACGCATACACGATGTTCATAACACACAGTACGTGACGGCGTGCGGGACGGTGATATACACAACAAAAGGTCGTACTATAACATGACCGAAGGAGTGGTACGTATTGGCGACATGTGCGCTGGTAGTAAATTCCAATTTTCTTTGCTTTGCCGTAGTTGTTCGGCTCACAAATAAAAGGGGATATATCTGACAGTAAAAGCTAACATTTTATGGCAAAGAAATGCTAATCTATTTTGTTTGAAAATGTTATAATATGGCTTTAAATAAACCTCTTTTTACTAAGTACTTTCAATGATTTGAAAATCCACTCCGTCCCAAGGTCAAATACCTTAAAATTAAGAATTCCAAAATTTTTTTTTTATGGGAATGTCATCTTTAAAGGTCAATAACTCAAAAACATGCCTGGCGACTTGTTTCGGGTTTTGTTGGAGCTGGTCAAATATTTACTCGCTGACCCCTATTCAATTGGGTATTGACACAACACAAGCAATAGCCACAAATATCGTACATTTTGGTTATTTTATTGTTTTACATTTTGTAACATGTAATAACATGCATCATAGGCAATCACATTCAATGGCAACATATATCACTTGGCTGTTCCATCTGAAAGTCACGCACCCCCTGTAGAAGATACTGCTATAATATTGCAATTCTAGTTTAAGTACATGGTCATTCCAAGGGGAATTTGGGTGTATTTTATGTTAAAATCCAACTGAAATATATTTAAAAATGTTGAAATATAGTTGGATTTTACCAAATTTGGCCCCAAATTAAAAAATGTTTGTTTGAAATTCCAAAATCTTCCACTGTTTTAGAATGAAAATTGTCTTGAAATCTATTCAGGGGTGTGTGGCTCTCAAAGGAATAGCCCATTGCAGATCTATGAGAAATGCATTCAACACATTGAGAAAATCATCTATAAATAGTATCTATATCTGGTAGTCTAAATGACTATGGATTACAGCTCTTACTGTTTCTCAATTCTACCCATGCCTCATGTTCACTTTTTTTGCATGGTAACTATATGATCCCATGGTTGGCTAAGTGCAGTGGTAACATCGGTGAGTAAGTTATAGGGCACTTTTCCCAATTTGCGAGCACTGTGATCACTCACGGAATATAAAATGTCACATCTAGTAAAGCATGTGTGAAACAGCAACCTTGCTTAATGTCACTGGCTGCAAGGATGTGCATGGAATGTTCTCAAAATACGTACCACAAACAAACATGGCCAAAAGGTTAACATGGACACAACTACCCAGATCTAGTACACCCTTAGTCTGGGGTGTCTCATAAGTCTGACATGAAATAAACAATTAATTTTCTCACTTGTCCACCCAGAACGTTGACCAGCGAGGACGTCCGTCTATGATGATGGTTGACCCTTATAATGTAACCAAAAAGAGAGACAGGTACATAGTTCGCAATAAAGTTTAATTTGATTTTAGTTTACTCAACTGATGTTTAAAAAGAAGTGAACAAGCATTCTGTGAAAAGTGGCGTATAAATCAGGGAGCAAGGAGGCAGATACCCCAATCCCCCCAGTCAGGATTTGAAGATGAATATAACTGCCCTTGACTATGACCAAATTAGTAATATTTGTCAAAAACTTTGGCAATATGTTCAGGAAGAGTTATGGGAGCAGGTCAGCTGGATGACTTTGCCATTTGTACCCTCAAGAAGGTGTGCTTACTGCTATAATTCCCTGTCCTTGCCCCATAGACACCACAAACCCTAGCTACGCTCCTGGTAAATGTCTTAATAAATATTCAAATTTCAAGGGCATCCACTAACCTAAAAACAAAGATGCTGTTTCTCAATGACACTATGAAATTGAAATTAATTTCTTAGTATTTTAGAATGCATGGCATTAGGTACTAGAAGTAGGTAAGTGCAATAGCTGCCCTGTGAACATTTGGCAATTTACACATAGCATATTGTACTCATCTAACACATGGCAGCTACACATGGCAGCTATTGTACCTACTCACTTCTGGCACTGAGCAGTTGATTTGTTCATTGAAAAATATTGGCAATACACATAGCAACAAACTGGCAAATAGGTGTGCACATAAAGTTATATTTTACACAATTTCTCATCAAAGAATGGATATAATTTAAGGATCGTTTGTAAGATTGCGACAGAAATTCGTTACATCTTCATTCATTTTCAAATTATATTTTCCTTGAGCAATTGTTACACATAATCAACATAAACATTAAAAATTAGTCCACATATTTGTGTGACCCAATTTCACAAAATGAGGCTAATGGAGGGAATGCAAAATCTTAAGACACTGCGGGGACAAGTGTCCATGCACCTAAGCTTTCCTGAAGGGGGTACTACACCCCTGGCCAATTTTGTGCCTATTTTTGCATTTTTCTTTAAAATTATAGTACATTGGTGACAAGTAAGATATGTATATTATTGGGGCATGGGCTACAACTACTGTACTGAAAATTCAGCAACTCAAAGCAATTAGTTATTGATTTATTGATCAAATATTGGTTTTCCCTCATTTTTGACTGTAACTCCACAACTGTTGCCTGTCCTGAAATAAATTTCCAGTGCAGTAGTTGTAGTCCTTGCCCCTATAATATAAATATCTTACTTGTTCACAATGCGCTATAATTTTTGAGAAAAATGCAAAAATAGGCACAAAATTGGGCCGGGGTGTAGTACCCCCTTAAACCAATACCTTAATAATGTGTCTAACTAAAATTCAGATGCAAATGACTAAAAGAACTAATCTATCTCATATTTCCTGGAAGTCCTGAACCTGCTGTTGGAATAAAAGTTCACCAATATGTGACCCGATACCATGAAATGAGCGTTGGAACGGTTTTGAGATATCCTGGCTGTTGCGTTGCTATTTTTTAGTTTCACACACACCCATTCAAGCCACACAGTATGTCTGTATGTCCTTGAATGGGGGCACAAATGCACAATGGGCCATTCACGAAGGACATGCTGGCTTGTATAGGTGCCTGGCAAACAAAGAACATCAACTCAATCAGCCAGGCCATCTTGAAACTACCAACTTGCGACTCTACGCTCATTTTGTGGTAGCACGTCACATATGATAATCCCACAATCAGCCTCATGAAGTGATGTTGGGTCACAACATTCTTTTTTCTACACAGATGTGACACGATCAAGAGGAACGAGTCTTACATCGTTAATTTTGATTTTGAGTTATTGATAAAAACAGGTGATACATTCCTACATTTACGTTAGTCCAATTTTGATGGGGTTTGGACCATACTTCAGCATTTTTAAAGTGTGACTGAATAATGAACAAAATCAAAATTGAACATTTTCAGCATTGGACTCGCTCCGTTTGATCGTGCCACACATTCCCACATGATATACAGTTAGTATAAACATGAGATTATTTATACAATTATATTAAATCACCCTATAGTATTCTCCATTAATGGGCTATTCTGTTTGAAATCCACACTCCTGTCAAACATTCCAGTTACACCACATGATCAATCTGGATTGGATTGATCTGGACTGGATTAATCAAGCTGGGCAGCTCAAATATTTTGCCTGTTTTTATGTGTAATTCCAGTTTACACTGATAGCTCAATTCCAGTTACACCACATGATCAATCTGGATTGGATTGATCTGGACTGGATTAATCAAGCTGGGCAGCTCAAATAGTTTGCCTGTTTTTATGTGTAATTCCAGTTTACACTGATAGCTCAATTCCAGTTACACCACATGATCAATCTGGATTGGATTGATCTGGACTGGATTAATCAAGCTGGGCAGCTCAAATAGTTTGCCTGTTTTTATGTGTAATTCCAATTACACTGATAGCTCAATTCCAGTTGCACCACATGATCAATCTGGACTGCATTGATCTAGACTGGATTGATCGAGTTGAACAGCTCAAATATTTTGCCTGTTTTCATGATTAATTCCAGTTGAGAATGAATGAATCCAGTTGAATTTTAAACAATTTGGTCCCTCATTTGGGAAAAAAGTATTACAAATTCATTCCAAAGTTTAAAACCTGTTATTTTGGGATAAAATTGTGTGATCTGGAATGGCAAGAAGAGTTAAGTTTCAATTCTATTATCTTGCTCAAGGGGAGTGCAGTTTTCAAGCGGAACAGCCCATCACTATAATTAAGGGGATTTGGAGGGTTGTTCACCTTATTTTCTTTTCTTTTTTACCCCAAACTTGGAAGTTAATTCAGCCTCCTGGGAAACATCACTCCATAATGATTTCTTACAGAGCCTCTGATTGGTTAATTACATGATACAATCATCTTAGTAACCAATCAAAATTGAACTTTTGGATCTCTCAGCACTTTGAGCATCATCCCCAACAGACCATTCTTACCATATCTCTGATTGGCTCAATAAATGGCATAGTCCTCTTTATAACCAATCAAAATAGTTCTTACAGATCAGAAGGTAGTGCCCATGGGGTAATTCCACAGAATTAAAGAAGGAGAACCGGGACTTGACCGTCATCTTGATACATATATGGAGAAATAATTGGGGTTCTCTTTCTCTAATTCTGTGGGTAAATCTCAAATCAGATAATAGATTAAACAATCATGCTTTAAATTGTAACAATGGACAATGTAACCAAAATATTTTCAACAGACCCAACTGTTTACTTGATACAGAAAATACGATGAAAACTCTCCCAATCCACTTACATCACAAATATTACATAATTGAGTTATCCCAGCATCACCTTTGAAATCATTACATTGTCTAACCTCTATTAGAAAAAAAATTAAAAATAAAATAATTTTTATTTACAGAAATATTCTCATTGATGCTATATGCAATTTCAAACATTTAAACTCAAGATATTTTTGATCCATGATACAAAACTTGAGTAGTGCACCCTGTCATATAGTTCAGCAGTAATGGGGGTATTCCAGTTAGAATCCATGCATGACCTTAATCTCCCACACAAGGGGTGTGAATTTTAAATGGGGATACCTGATGGATGAATTTGAAATCTAGACTCCCTGTGTGGGAGATTAAGGTCATGTCTTCCATGGGATGTATGGATTTCAACAGGAATAATGTAATAATTGAAAAATGTCACCTTAGTGAAAGAATTCATCGTTTAAATAAATAGTTGCCCTTTTGATTTCAACTCTAGCACTCTGGTCTTTCAGGGCTGTAGCTACAAATGACCATATGGGGACGACCGCAAACATGGGTAGCATTTTCGGCCTTCTGGTATATCCATGACCCCTTTTTCAAAGCCTATTTTAGTATATGAATGGGTCCTTTTTTCAAAATTTTCTCAATTTTTTCGGAAAACATCCCAATTTTTCCTTAATCTCCAAAATTTTCAAAATGTTCCCAAAATTTTGGGAAAATTTGTAAAAACTAAGACAATTTTGGTTAAATTTGCCCGAAAATTTTGACTTTTGGTATATCAATGGGTCCAAATTTCTTGAAAATTTGGTATATTTATGGGTCCACTTCCAAAATCTCAGTGCACGTCCCTACCAAAACCAAACTTGAGTACTTCGGGTGCAAGGCAGGCCCAGTACACCCAATCTCCCCCTGGCATTCTGGTCAATCCGAGTCTTACTGCCCGGCACAGAAAAATCACCAAACTACTCATGATCGCAACAACAAAAAATACATTCATCTACATGTTTACAGCAAAACAACTTCCTTTTGCCTGCTACTTGCCTGCTGACTCGTGAGCAATAAATTAAAAATTATTTTTATGTGAACTTATGAACCTAAACATGAGTGCATGAGTAAATGACTTCCAATAGAACCGGTCATTAATATAATAGCATAGGATGTGTTGTACATCACGCTCATGTAATTGCTAAACCATATGTTCAGTATCATCATGATCATAAGTGTTATGATTTAGCCACGTGGTTTATACACGTGGTAATACATGTAATATATAAATGCTATATATATATATATCTATTTATTTTTGATAAAATTCATATTTTGAATTCTGCAAGTCTTTTTAGGGTAAAAAAATCAATGTGGTTTTGGTCAAGATTACAACTTCCTTAATTTGTTTCAATATCAAGGCTAAACTAGGCATTAACAGCAGAAATCTAACAAAGTTATGCTGACGGGATAGCGCCTAGATAGGTATTAACCTAGAAATGGGTTGCGCCAAATGGGGTATTTATCCCAAATTGGCCCAATTTTTACTCAGTAATTCCTCAAATTGACTAATTGTAATACAGAATTGCAAATATTTGGGCGCCAAATATAATTTTTACTAGGCTAAAATCACGTCATAGGGCCTCTTAAACATTGGTCATAATAAATTGGCTTAATTATTTCATACAAAATTAGATTGGAATGCATAAACAATGTATGAATGGTTGTAAATATCACTTAGAACTGGTTGATTAATCACAGAAAATACCCTTAAACCATTTTCTTGAGTTTTCCATAAATATCAGCTAACAATATGAAGAAAACAGAAAGGTTCGCATCCCCTGTTGGATTTACACAGAATTCCTAATGTCCAAGCATACAGAATGAAGACTGGTCTCCCTTGACATGACAACACAGTGTTTAGCTTATTCATTATAGGGGTTAGTTACTACATTAGTAAATTTTGTGACTAATTTTGCATTTTTCTCAAAACTAACTACACACTGGTAACAAAGGTTATGTGCAGGGAATCCAATTACTTCACTGAAATTTCAGTGATTCACAACAAGTGGTTTACATATGTTACGAAATGAGGTACATTCTAGCGGTACCTCTTTTCTTATCATTTAAATAATGTGCCGCTTGTCTTGAGTCACTGAAATTCCAATGTAGTAACTGGATTCCTTGCCCCTATAATATGCATAACTTTTGTTACCAGTGTGTTATTATTTTTTGAGAAAAATGCAAAAATAGTCACAAATTTATCAAGGGGTGTAGTACCACCTTAATGAGCAAACCAAATGACACGTGTAGAGGACATAGTTTGATTTATTAAATATTCCACAAGTGCAAAAAATGACATGTGTGTGGAATAGGG
This sequence comes from Amphiura filiformis, assembly GCF_039555335.1. NCBI lineage: Eukaryota > Metazoa > Echinodermata > Ophiuroidea > Amphilepidida > Amphiuridae > Amphiura > Amphiura filiformis. Next base: position 49,671,216 of record NC_092646.1, on the reverse strand, counting down.
TAATTTGTGATTCACAATCTCTGAATGTCCTTTTAAATCACAGGCTAAATACCACTAATTGCCTTTTACACAGTTTTCAATGGCAAATGGCTAATTGGGCTATTCCATTTAAAATCCACACTACCCCTGTTGAAGATTTAGCTAATATCTTCCACAAAGGGAGCATAAGTTTCGAATAGAATAGACAATTGGGTAACTTTCATTTGGAATACTCACTTCAGTTGTGGTAGATATAGGTAAAACCATTATACAGGGGTATGGGTTTCAAAATGATTAACTCTGACCAATTACATTTGAAAACATACTCCCCTTGTGGAAAATATTTCCAAAATCTTCCACAGGGGTAGTGTGGATTTCAACTGGAATAGCCCATTCTGTGCTGAAACAGTAGCCTTGTTTCATATTTTTATATGATCCAACCTTTTTTCCACACTAGGTCAAATAGAAAGGTTATCTATTATCCCACTCAATTTGACATTTGTTTTTACTTAAAATAAATAAAAAAGAACCAAGATTAACAATTGTGACCATTTCAAAGGTGTCAACTAACAGATAACTCATATGACTTACAAAAATGTACATCGCTATAAATTAAATCTTCTTCATTTGTAGCCCGGCCCTGGAATTTGGTAGCTACCCGATCGGCCATACTGCACGTTCCTTGCGTAAGGATTAGATTGCTGAGGTCCCCCTGGCCCTGGCTGCTGCTGCGGGTAACCCATCTGAGGGTTGTAGGGGGTCTGTTGTTGCTGTTGGCCAGGAGGACCCCCTGGCATTGGATATTGCCCCTGCGGCTGCTGTGGCTGCTGCTGCTGGTTGTAACCGGTTGCTGGGGAGTAGGAGCACCCCCTGGTTGTGAAGATGGGGGATAGTTATATCCTTGTTGTTGTGGTTGCTGCTGCTGCTGTTGTTGTTGTTGCTGTTGATAAGCTGCTTGTTGTTGGGCGGTGTATTGGGATGTGGCTGGTTGTTGCGGCTGTTGTTGTTGATATGCCACTTGTTGCTGTTGCTGCGTTCCGTAGCCTGGTTGAGTTGGAGCTTGCCCGGGTTGAGTTGACCCTGGCTGTGGTTGGCCAGGCTGTGGTTGGCCAGGCTGTGGTTGACCAGGCTGTGGTTGGCCAGGCTGTGGTTGACTAGGCTGAGGATGGCGGGTTGTGGTTGCCCAGGCTGTGGTTGGCCAGGTTGTGGAGCACCTGTGATAAGGAAACATTGCCATGGAATTAGTCATTTTAAAATAACAGGAGTTTTCATAACATTAACTTAATATTTGTTACATAAAATAGCATTTAGTTATATCAATATAATATGAAAACAATATTTAACCGATTTTAAGATTGATAATAATTAAATGCTAGACAGGATTTTTTGTTTTTACCAACCTCTATCGTGTGGTAGAGGACATGCAGGTCATATATTTTATCAGGCAAAAAAAAATTGTTTGCTTGCCTTCCACCGACCGACCCAATATTGACCAAAATCAGGGTCAGTCCTTTTAAAAAATGTTTATTTTAGTTTGTTTTTTGTTCATAATTTTAATGGGTTTTTATTACTTTTTCTGGGTCTAAATTTCATTTCGAAGAAAGAAAATCATTACTGTAAATTGCTTACAGGGCTATTAAGTAGTGAGTCATTTTAATTTTTAAAAAAAACAAACAAAAAAACAACAACACATTTTTCCGACCGACCCACCCACCTCAAAAATCCAACTGAAGGGCAAGCAAACATTTTTTTCTTGGCCTAGCTCATACTACTCAAAATATTGGATCAGTATATCCTCTACCACACGATAGAGGATAGTAAAAACAAAAATTCCTATCGTTTATACTCTAATTTAACCAATCATTTCCGGGCAATTTGAACTTATATTTAACCATGCAGTTGACACCACTGCGTCAAGTAAGTACCGCCAGTGTATGATTAGTTTTTTGTCTAACGCATGTGACAAATTTCTGATATAATTTCCTAAGACTGCTGACAAAGTCTCTAGAAATACTTCATATTTACCTGGATACCCCTGTGGCTGTTGCTGACCATACTGCTGATGCCTGGGTGTGTTAGGTCCATGAGATGAGCTATGACTAGAATTAACACTCTCTGTAGGCGATCCTGGCCTTTCAGGCTGATCTAAACATTACAAAATCATACATGTAGTATATTGTCAACACTTGTGCGTCAATTTTAGTGCTCTGTCAATTTTAAACTAAATTTGCATGTTTTTAAATTCAAAATTTTGAGGTTTCTTACATAGAGCTACTTTTTAGTACATGTATATAATACACAAAAGAACATTATTCGCCTGTTTTTATTTTCATGGAACCTGTCCAGACTGTTTTATTATCTGCATCATTGTTAACGACCAGCGAGTTCTTAAAGATTGTTTTTTATTGTGTGCGTGCATGCTTTTTAAAATCTTTTTTTCTTGCTCTTTATGGCTTTAAGCGTGCAGCATGTATGTTAATAATTGGGCTATTCCATTTACATGTAATATATACTACAATCAGTTTCAGAGAAAACCGGCAGTCCCTTGCTCAGATTTATGCGAGTGCCCTGTTAATGAGCGACATACATACACATAGCTTTGTTTGCCCCGACAAACATTTTGATGCATAATTGGCCAATCAGATTACTGCGTCTGTTGTTATGACTGTTAGATGATTGAATCAGCCAATCACAACCCCACTTCTGTGTTTACGCTGTGCACGCTCTCAAAATGTAAACAAGTGCTGTTCTTCTTTGGCAGAAACTGTAGAACATACTGTAGAACATACTAGAATAACTAGAGGGGAGCGTGGCCTAGCGTTGGACTTTGAATCCAAGGGTCGAGGGTTCGAATCCCAGGTCCGCCTAAGCTCGGCTGGCTCTTTGTGACCTTGAGCAAGGCTCTTCACTCTACTTGCTTAGTGCTTCGGAGGGCACTTTAAGCTGTCGGTCCCGTGTACATGTATTTCTGACATTAATGCAGTGTGCACGTAACAGAACGTCACAGGCTATTCGAAAAGAGCAGGGGATCATCCCGGTACTGTTGACTGTACCTTCAAAAATACACTCATCTACTCTAGGTTCCAGAGTAAAAAATAAGTACAGCTTGTCTGTACACAGTGCGATAATACTCATACATATGAGGGAGGCACTAATAAGGAAGAAGAAGAAGAAGAAGAAGAAGAAGAAGAACTATACCCCATCACAACCCACTTAATGTCTTCAGGTTTCAGTCCAAAACTTGCCACAACAGCTTGCTGGATTTTCAGCTGGTCTCTCATACAGATTAAATAAGGCTGCACATAGGGTATCTAATACAGGGGCTCAGAACCCTATTCAGCCTAGATAATTATAACCCACCACAACCCACTTACCATCTTCAGGTTTCAGTCCAAAACTTGCCACAACGGCTGGATTTTCAGCTGGTTTCTTATAGGGATCAAACAGAGCTGCCTGTGTGCTATCTAATACAGGGGCTGGTGGCTTGTCTTGGGTTGAGTCTGCTGGGGCAGCTGTCAAAGAAAATAACATCATGTTTCAAAAATGCCAATATTGCTGCTCAAAACTGGGCAGAACAATCAACTGAAAGGACTAAGGACATATGAAAAATTATGATGTGTTCCTTCTTTCTAGTCAATAAGCTTCGACCAGCTTGATGCAAAAACAACAGTAATTTGAAATTCTTGTCATGGACCTTTCACACTATGTGCCTTAATCAAGATGTAGTCTTTTTGCATACAAGTGCTCCTACAAGCACTTTTCTAATGCCTCTGAACCAAACAATCTGCTGCTTGCTAGGACCATTTCATGCGGTAAAAGTCATTTTTATTTTGAATGGCAAGCGCCAAGATTGACTGTTACATGATGTAAACACCATCAAGATCGTTTTTTGTTTTTTTGTCGTCTCTTGCTTAAATTTCAATGAATTTCTCCATTTTTTTTTTTTTTTTTCAGATTAGATTTGGTTTAATAGGTGAAATATCCTGTAAGATTTACCCCAAACAGTGGCAAAATCAAGAAAATTAAATTCTCTCAAGGTAGTTTAGAAACCTGCTTTGCTTGCTTCGCAAAACTCCTGTCACTTAAAACCTGTATAACTATTCAAAAGGGTTCAGACCATACTTGATATGCAGTAAACAAGGGCAATTTCCCCATGTTTATCAAGAAGCAGTAATAAATCTTGGTATTGGCCCTATTTTCCAACTCAAAACCCAGAGAATATACCTTACCCTTCCCAGAATCCTTTGCAACATCATACATCCCCTTATTTCATCAAATGATGCTCCCATTTATGTACTTTGTAGTCAGCTTTTCTTAACCAGTATATTCACAACATTGTTTTCATGTGGAGAATATACAGATATGGTCAAAAGTCAAGAAATAAACACTTTGCAAAATCTGGATGTGCTCTGTTTATTGAGGTACATTAAATCACTACTAGATCTACTCATGTTGCATTACAAAGCAAATCAGTAGAGGAAATCAAAATGGGAGAAATGCATTATGGGAAGACTCTGGTCTTACCTTGTGGTTTTTCTACAGCTGGTGGTTCCAATGAATCCATTAAATATATGACTTGATTACGAATGGCAGCAAGCTGGCTCCTAAGATGTTTAACTTGATCACTTTCTAACGGCCTAGGTTGACCATTGACTGGAAAATGTGAGGGGAACGTAAAAGAAAATACAACTTCATTATAGTGATATATCAATGGCCTTGAAAATGGATTTTTTTTAATGTCAAGGCATATCAAGGCATTAACCCCATGGGCACTACTGTCTTCATCACAGTGCCCCTGATTGTTTAATTACATGATATAATCATGTGAGTAACCAATCAAAAGGGAGCTTAGACCTCTTAGTACTTTTAAGCTTAATCCCCTTCAGCCCTGCTGACTATTCTTACCATACCTCTGATTGGCTCAATACATGATATATATCTCTTTGTATACCGATAATCAGGCTGGTAGTTTGCATGGGGTTAACAGAGGTTGTCATTACCATAAAACTGACAGGTTGGTGCCTAGATAAGCAGTTTACCACCTTTTTGAACCGGGCCCGTTTCACAACCTGGGATGTGATTCAGGAGTGTATTCTATGACTATGTGCAGGCTGTTATGGAATGAAGGTCCTCTCATGACCAACAAGAATTTGAACTGCAATGGGGGCAAGATAGAACTGAGCAGCAGAGACACATGTCAGTCTGGAGTTGGTCAGGTAGTAGTTGGCACAAAAGCTCTGGAACATTACCATACATGTAGTACATGTACATTCGATGGAACATTGTAGTGGCACTAACTGCCCTATGGTGGGCTATAGGCTGAATTTAGAAGGAGGTGGGGTCTGTAATACAAATGGCACTTTCACCCCCTGGACACTACTTATCATCTAACAGTGTTTCTGATTGGTTGAGAACTTGAAATGCTGATTTCAATTGCCAATTATGACGAGGCTTTAAACTATTTATGGTCAACTTGCATTTACAGATGATCTTATTAATACCCTCCTTGATTGGTTCAAAATTGGACACAATATTCATTTGGGCCAATCGGCAGGTAGTTCTCATAGGGTTCAACTTTAAACAGACTCGTAGTAATTCTGATACAATTGACAATGGGCTATTCCAGTTGAAATACACACCCCTATGGGAGACACAACCTGAATCTCCCACACAGGGAGTATAGATTTCAAATGGAGTAACCAATTCAGGTAATCCCATTTGAAATACACACTCCCTGTGTGGGTGATTAACATGAAGATGTCTTCCACAGGGGGTGTATGGATTTGAACTGGAATTTACTCATGTAATAAAAGTATGAATTAACTTACCGAAAAGAGTCAACTTTAATATGCGGCTACATTGTATGGCAAACGATAGATCTGAACTATCAAATATTGTTATAAGGTCTCCATCTGAAGAATAAGAGGTAAATATAATATGACTAACAAACTGAACAGCTAAAAATCAATAATAACAACAACAATAGCAACAACAAAATAATACCTAATTTACAACTAAGGCCTAAAAAATTTGTTTGATTGGCGTAACATTAAAAAAATTTAGGGCAGGTCGGTCTGCAATTTTTTCTTTTTTTATAAATTTTTTACACACATTTTAAGCTGTAAATCGCAAATTTTAAAGGCTTTGGATTTTTTTTTTTCAATTTTTTTGCAAAAAAATAAGAAAAAAAGTCTAGGGTCGGGCCTATTTTTAGGGTCGGTCGGGTCACGTCAATCAAACAATTTTTTTTAGGCCTAAGTTAAGGAATACGCAAAGGTGTGTCCCAAAGATATCCTTCCCAGAATCCTTTACAACATGATGCATCACCTCATTACAGCAAATGACACTCCTATTACTCTTAAATGTATTAAATTCAGCTTGAGAAAAGCCTGGTTAACCATGGGTCGATAGTCAAGAAATAAACACATTTTGCAGGATCTGGATATGTGCTCTATTCATTGAGGAACTTTTTGTCACTATCGACCCATGTAGCACCAAAAAGCAATTCAGTTAAAGAAAATTGAAATGGAAGAAATGCATTGTGGGATATCTTCACTGGTCAACACCTCTAACTAAAAACATCCAATTAGGGCAAATTTGCGTGCTTTTTGGGTGTTCTTTGTTAAAAATTGGTACATGTATACTGATTAGGGATGTGATTTTCGGGTAATTTTGTGCCCGGGTACCGGCGCATTTTTCGGGCGGGTAACCGGGTACCCGAAATTGCAAAAAAAAAATTCATGTTTGACCTAAAAAAAAATAAATTGAATTTTGCACATTGTTTTGTGTTTTTAATCTGAAAATTGATACATAGTTTTCATGTCATACTCTATTAATGATATCAAAATGCATTCAAATTCAATGCATTTTGATATCATTAATAAGTATGACATGAAAACTATATATCAATTTTCATATTAAAAACACAAAACAATGTGCAAAATTCAATTTTTTTTTTAGGTCAACCATGATCCTAGCATTTAGGTCTAGGTCCAGAGACACTACAAAAACTGGAAAAAAACTTTTTTTTTTAAATTTGGGGTACCCGGGCAGGGAATTTCCTGCCCGGGTAATAGGATTATCGGGCGGGACTCGAATTCCCGGGACTCACTCACACCCTTAATACTGATGGGTGGTAAAAACAGCAAAAAGTTGGTATAGAGAAAGTCATTATCCAAAAGTCTGTGTGGCACATCGACATCCCCATACAAAATCTTTTGAATACCCCCTTCCCTGGTTAGTGGACATGCCTATGCAAGTGGTGTGAGTAATATCCTAATCAGTATGATACATACCTTCATCTTTATATTTAATCTGGACTTCATCTGTGCTATTCAGCTTGCCTTTATACACCCTCTGCATCATAAGCACCAGCTCGTCGTATGTGATATCTTCATTGTTGATTGGAATGCGTCGGATATCTTCACCAAGTTGTACTTTGATGATGAGCTTGTTGCTGAGGTCTATCTGAGGGAAGTGAGACTCGCTCCGAGAACCACCTGAATCCATCGTCACTCACTCTGCAACAATTTAAAAACAAGAGCCAGGGGTTCAAATTTGCAAGCAATTGCAGGTTCGTGTAAACGTTGCAGTGCAGGGCAATATATTCAAAAATTGTATTCATCTATTGCTATGGTAGTAAATCCTGTTACATTCATCACACTAGCGAGGTCACATCTGGTCGCATGTCATAAGTTGGGTATGCTAAAAGGGTGGAGGGATTACACTTTTCTGAAAATTGCGATACAAATTTGATTGGCTTTCCGTAAGGCAAAAAAAAAAAAGGTGTTTGTTTGCCCAGACACGACCGACCCAAAAAATCAAAAAACATCATACACTTTTTTTTTTCTTTTTTTTTACAATGATATAAAAATAAATAAAAGGATGTTTTTTTCCTATAAATATGCCAAATGAGACTTGAAAGTTAATATTCCAGGCAATCACAGCTTTCATTCCTCCCATTTAGCCCTCCCCAACAACATTTTACCATCAATATAGAGAACCAAGGATGTCAAGTATGGTCTGGGAATTTTGTATACAGGCTTCCAGCCCATCACCCTTGCAACAGACGTGCATTTATGCTGAATATTTATCAAGATTTTGTTGCCAAAGAGATTAAACTTTATATGATAACGTTGAAATACATTAAAGTTTACATTAAATACACACAATTACAAAATGTAAGGCTGAATGTCATATGCACCAATCCGACTAAGTCATTACTAAGGTGTCCCCGACGAATTGTATACAACAGTGAGTTTCAATACACGATCATGAATTGATTGAACAAATTAAATCCCCCGCACTGGTACATGTACATCTTGTGGTTCCATCAATAGATGGCCAAAGATAATAAACGCTTCTCGGATTTGTGAATAGGCCTATATTTTCTCTTACCCCACTTGCTGCAACACGTGTAGGCCTACAGATCTTAAAAAAAAAAAAAGAAAAAAAAAAAAAAAAAAATCGACCTACCGACCCACTCCTTTGTACCCCATGTCTGGGCAAACAAACACTTTTTTTTTTTTGGCCTAACCCCATACCCTACAGCAGTGGTTGATACCTCATTTTAAGCCTAATATTATACTCTTTCAGTCTACTGAAGCATATAATTATACATTATTCAGTAAAAAAATCACATCAGTTGAAATGAAAAATGCCAGGGGTGGAGGACACGGCCCTGCAAGGTGCTAACACTTCAAAGTGTTCATAGTTCTGGTCGCTAGGGTTCAAATCCCCGCACAGGCATGGAATCCTACGTAATATGTATCATGTTCGCTTCCATCTAGCGATCAATAACCTGAATAACCATTGTGTAATTCAATTCAATGGACAAGCTCATACACATGTGGTTCTTTGATGTCAATCGCATACAATATAATCCGTGATCAATAATGAACGTTGGTCAAAAGACGAGCTTACTGAAGTGAAAAAGTATGTACATGCAGATTCATCATTTATGCATATTGCCTTGAAAATCATAAAAAGCAACTGCTTGATCAACCCAAATGATTTTATTAGCGTTATTTCTAAACCAAATTTCAAAACCACAAAGTGTTTTACCTGACTTTTGACCCAGAAATGTATGAATTTGATGAGAAATTGTGATGAAAAATAATATTTTACAAGTCAGATTCAGAAAGAGAAAATCTCATTACACACGTTAATTACATCACAATCCAAACATAGATGGTTAAGTTCATGGAGAATGTTACAAACTGTTGTATGTTTTGCCATATTGTTTTTCTATAGGGAATAATGTTTACTCGTTAAAATCGGACATGAAAACCTATCAAAAACACAACAAAAACGTGCATCGCTATTTGTATGCATGAAACAAATTATAAGAATTGTACAGAAGTGACCTAAGGCCATGTGTTTTGAACTCGCCACCCGTAGCGTTACATCACAAATATATGAATTTTTACACCAATTGAGTTTCAAATTAGAATATCTCCACAATTATCAACCCTAAACTAGCAAAAGTATACATTTTTTGGAAAGCTGAAGGCATAAGGAATGTAACAATACATATTTCAACTCATTATACAGGGTGACCTTGAAGTTATACAGGGTGGAATAAAAAAATTGCGGATACAAAAAGAGTTACTTAATGCATTGCTTATTACTAACTTGCAGTAATAAACTGAAAGTAAATAACATCTATTTAGTTAGAGGATAGGGGGAGCCTACAGACTTTGGAAGATAAAAAATCACAGCTGTTTGGTAATCTCGGAATACAGGGTGTCCAAAAGTATGTTAGAATTTTTTACAATTCATCATATTTTGAACTGAATCATTTTACCCCTAACCCATACAGGAAAAGTAAGTCCATATTTAGATTCCTCATCAAATTTCCTATCAGAAAATGTATACTTTGACTATGATAGGATAAGTAATAAAAATTTTACAGCCACTTTTAGATTTTGAAGACATCCAGTATTACTTACTACAGTGTTTAATATGAAAGCGGGTGGTTTAGATGCGTGAAAGTTTGAATTTTATAGACTAAACCAATCATTAAGAGTTCAAAATGATTAAAAATAATTAGCAGAATTGTTTATCTGTAAATTAAGACCAAAACCAAGGTTATAGCCCCTGTAGCAGTGAATTTATTCAAGTTATACACGTGAAACACCGCGTTCCCATAGAGTTTGTGTGTACCGCTTCCCCCTCCTCCGCTTCCCCCTCCTCCACCACCCTGACTACTCGCAATTCAATCGACCACAGCTTCGTTAGTTGAGAAGCTATATTGTTCATATTTACAGGTTATTTAGTGGTATTATTTAGCTTTTAAATGAGACCAAAACCATGTCATAATCTTTTTGTTTATCCGAGGTATGATGAATTGAACAGATCACAATTTGAAAATACGTAACACCACCACCCTTTTTGGGTGGCGAGTTCAAAACGCGTGGCCCTAACACTTATCAAGGCTGTATCTTGAGAACGCAGCATGGCCTGGTGCTAGAATCTTGGCAAGGACACTCTGGTGAAATAAAGAAAATATATGTGATTGATTTTGTGTGACTTTTGAGCGTTAAATGTTTCAAAATTTAAAAATGAACAAAATGCGAGTAACTATGATGTCATCAACATGACCATTATATTTATGATAAATAATTATTGCGCCCTAAAAGAGAAATGGTAAACAAATGGTTTGAATACATAAATACGACCTTATAGTAACTGTATCTAGAAATTTGTGCAAGTTACTTGTCAATTTTCGCCAGAAGCGAGCTTTTTCCTCACGGTTACTGCCCAGCTCATTAGCGCGATATGGGATATTCTTTACCTCAAGTTTACTGCCCTCTGTTGACGACAGGGCTTCGAACTCTTATCAAGGCGATCTAAGAAGTGCAGGGCCGTGAGGAGCAGGCGGATGTGGAGCAGGCGGATGCGGGAGTGTACAATGTGAAAATTCATATGTCAGCATGTCAAAACTACTGGTTACTTTTTCAAATCTAGGGAGGGTATGATGTATTGACAGCTTTGAATGTTGAATTTGTACAATTAAAACAATTACTGACTACTTAAGGTGGTACTACACCCCCTGATAATTTTTTGACTAATTTTGCATTTTTCTCAAAAAGTAACTACACACTGGTAACAAAAGTTATATGTATATATATTATAGGGGCAAGGAATCCAATTACTTCACTGAAATTTCAGTGATTCAAGACAAGGGGTCATTATATATGTTAAGAAATGAGGTACGTTCTAGCAGTACCTCTTTTCTTATCATAAATAACGTACCGCTTGTCTTGAGTCACTGAAATTCCAGTGTAGTAACTGGATTCCTTATCCCTCTAATATACACAACTTTTGTTACCAGTGTGATATTATTTTTTGAGAAAAATGCAAAAATAGTCACAAATTTATCAAGGTGTGTAGTACCACCTTAAAGGGTTATATGTTCCATTTTTTCATTTTTAATGAAATCCTAGTTGAATTTCAGTATTTTTAGCAATATGCTAATGTACATTTCTTTTCTTGATATTCATTTCCTCAATAATAGAATAATAATCTTGCTAATTACTTGTAAAAAGGTCATTGACCTTCACAATGTAATTAACTTACGTACAATTATTTTAAAAAGTTCATTTGAAGCATTAATGTATTGAGAACATATCCTCCAAATCTGATGACATTCTTGCATAAAATAAAAATTTTACAGTCATTTTTGTAATTGAGGTCCGATTTGAGAAAAACGCATTTGAAAATTGAGATTTACATAGACACCTGTGTATTAATTAATTACTAATTAAGCATTTTCTCAAAAATTAAACATGTGTTAAGGTTAAAAATGGTGTTAATTATTAGAGATTGTCAATATATACAACATATCCAAAAACACATTTTTTGTCATTTTTGACCATGTAATGGAAATTGTACCCAACTTATGACATGCGACCATCTATTATTATGGAATGGTCGAGCAGCCCTCGAATTAACCCACGGCACCCATGGCATTTTGCCGTGGGTGCCCACCCCCACTGCCGTAATGCCCTCAAAATATGTCCTTTACCCAAGGCATTCACTTGCCGTGCCCTCTAATGAAGTTGCCGTCGGTGCCCCAGCCCTGCCCCTTCATTATAAAATTGTCTATCTATGTTTGTGTGTGTTTTCTTCACTTTTGAGAAATTGCCTTGGTGCCCTCTTGATATATTACAAAATGCCGTGCTGCCTTGCCTTTAAAGTGAAAATCCAAGGCAATTTTCAACTTGCCCTAAAAAAGTTGCCGTGCCCCTTCAGATCCTTAATTCGAGGGCTGTGGTCGAGTAATATAAACATTGAAAGTACGGTACATCACACATGGGCCATGGATTCTCATTTGTGATCATACAATATTAAATTGACAGCTAAAATGAAGACAACTTTGCATTTCCCCCATCACATTTCAGAATTATATTTTTGGATTATTTCCGTTGCAGAAAGGTAAAATATAACACAAATAATGCAATTTGAGACTTGGAAGCTTACAAGAACCAATTTTGGTTCTCCTACAATCTCCGAAATATGTCTTGAAACATTAAAAGCGTCTTTAGGGAAAATAAGTCCCCCACTCCCCGTGCAATGTTGAAACATGCAAATGTGTTCAGCGTGTCTCCAAAGTGTCGTGCAAATGTGTTCAGCGTGTCTCCAAAGTGTCGCAACATTGAATGATGGGGGGTGGGGAAGGGACAAGTGTTAATTGATGGCCCAGCTTTCTTCTAATTCCAAATATTGAACATTTTTATCCACATTAAAAATACACTTTTGATTTCATTCAAGATGCCTAAAGCGCTTCAAGGACATTTTTCGAGGATTGTCTGAGGCAATCGCTAAAATTAACATCTGATTTTAATCTTTTGGCTATAACTTTAAAACTACTTGAAAGAATCACTCCAAATTTTCAATGAATATTAGTTAGTGCATAAGCTATGATGTGGATATAAAATAAAATAGTCCCAAACAAAAATGTTTGGTAGACTCATAACCGGTGCGATCTTACCTTTCCGATGTTGATTAAGATACTTCTTGCATCGATCCCGAGATGCGGAAAAACCAATAGTCATTTTGTCCCACATAAATGAATAAATAACAAAAAACCCCCGATCCCCCGAGTGGACTCACCCATTCGGTGAGGTCACACACGATAATCATCCCTTATCCGACTTGGGCAGCCCCTACTCGGCCAAACTTGTAGGTGGCTGCCGGGGTCCGGGATTATCAACATCGGAAAGGTAAGATCGCACCGGTTATGAGTCTACCAAACATTTTTGTTTGGGACTAGACTCAGTACACCGGTCGACCTTACCCTTTCCGATGTTGATTAAGATACTTCTTGCAGCAACATCTGAAAGATCGATCTAGCAAGTAACCGACGGATGGAGGTACAAGATTGGCCAGCATCTGATAAGGATCGGGAGTGGGTAGCATGGTTATCGCGAGGTCAAACTATTTCCCCCCCTCACGGCCGGGAAACAGAAAGACTACGTGAACAGACAAAAACCCCTGAACTGAAGTGCAGTGGTTAAGAATAGAAACACTGGTTCTTACCATGTTGGAATTCTCTGAAATACACCTGGTACTCAACCACCATATTATCGCCCAAGAACTGCCCTGGTGAACTTATCGCCTGGTCGTTGGCTTACGTTTTTATAGTAAACTGACGAAAAGGACGACGGGTTCTTCCAGGACACAGCCTGACAAATCTCCTCAATGGGGACCCCCTATGGTAGGCCCACGATGATGAGATAGATCTGGTTGAGTGGGCCTTGGGGCGAAGCGTCTTTTTCGCCCAGTCCACCAACACCTGGACCAGCCACCGTGCCAGAGTCTGCTTAGCGGCTGGACCGTGCGGTTCAGCGTGGGTGATAAATAAGCGTCATGAGCCCCTCTTAAGGTTTGTGTTCGGCCAAGGTAGTGCTGTAGCGCCTCACCGGGCACCACAACCTGTCTTCGGCTATTGACTTAACCCTGCCCAATACTGGGTAGGAAGAGGGGCGAGTGTCGGAATGTACTTCGCTCATTTTTGCAAGGAAATCGGGCGAAGAAACAGCGTCGCTCCGTTGTTAGTAAATCACGGAGGCTGACTTCGAGACTGCGTGCAACTCCGAGCAGCGCCGTCCCGAAGCCAACGCCAGAAGAAAGGCCGCCTTAAGAGTGACGTATTTAAGGGTCGCTTTTGACAGGGGCTCAAAAGGGGGACCCTTAATATACTCCAAGACTGTGTTGAGGTCCCATGGGGGACCACCTTCCTTTCGGCGGCGCTCGTTGAACATACCATCGAGAAGAAGACTTAGGGACCCATCTGAATTGATAGTCGACCCGTCTTCAAATCCCCGATGAATCGAGAGAATTGCTGACTTGTTGTTGGCTATCGTCGCCTGCGGAAGTCCTGACCTGAACTTTTCTGTCAGAAAATCTGCCACTAGAGGCACAGGGGCTCTAGTGGGAGATGGATGTCTCTCATCGCACCATGCGTAGTAGGGAGCCAAACGCTGACGATACGGACGGAGGGTAGACCCTCGTCTACCCCCGGCGATGAGAGAAGCAGCTTCTGATGAAAGCCTCCCTCCGCCGCACGTTCCCTGATAAGGGCCATGCAGCTAACTGCAGGTGCTCTAGTGGTAGACTTGGTACCTCTCCTCCGGGCATCCGGAGTAGATTTGGTAACTCGGGGAGTACTCGCGGCGGTGCCGCTAGTAGATCCACCATCGGTCGACACCACAGGTGTTCCCGCCAGAACGGTGCTATCAGAATGACGTTGCAATCCTCCTCCCGATCTTGGTCACTACCCTTGCGAGCAGTGAGATCGGGGAAAGCGTAAGCAGTCATTCCTCCCCAGTCTCACGGCCAGAGCGCCCACGGCGAATGCCTGTGGGTCTGCGCCCCTCGAGCAGTACACCGGCAGCTGATGATTGCGATGAGATGCGAACAAATCTATCGAGGGGTGGTACATCACCTCGAAGATCGTCTGGACGACCTGCGGAGCAAGGGACCATTCTGTAGGTCCCGACACCTTTCCTCGTGACAGATCGTCGCGAGGATGTTGGTGACTCCGCTATGTGCATCGCTCTCAACGTAATCTGCCTGGCCTTGCACCACCCTATCAGGCGTGAGTGCGTGCAGGCACAACCGTGGTGACCTGGTGCCCCCTTGTCTGTTGAGGTAGGCCACCACGGTTGTGTTGTCTGTTTGGACAACGATATGAGATCCACGATCACCTTCTCGAAATGCTGGAGAGTTCTCTCCACTGCCCAAAGTTCGAGAAGGTTGATATGGAACTCCGTCTCCGTGGCCGACCATAGGCCCGAGACTGAGTCCCGTGGATGTGGCCCCCAGCCCAGCTTTGACGCGTCGGTCGTCACTACGTGACGCACCGCTGGTGCAGGAAACCTGACACCTTGAGTCAAATTGGGCTGATGGGTCCACCACCAGAGTTCCTCTCGCGCGATCCCCGACATCGGAACCGCGAGGGATATTGGGTGACGACTGGGCCTGTAAAAGGCTAGAAGGTGTAGTTGTATAGGCCTCATGTGAAAGCGGCAGTACGGTACGAGGTCTACCATACTGGCCATAAGGCCCAAAACCTTCATCCATGCCACAGCGGGTGCTCCCTCTGACTCGGCCAAGAGTCGGGCACACCTCGCCATGTTCGTCACCCTCTCGGGTGAGGGCGCCGCGATCCCTCCTTGAGGTTGATCTGGGCCCCTAGAAATAGTGGTGTCTCATGTCGGGACCAAATTGGATTTCTTGGCGTTGATCAGAAATCCCAGGTCCCGCACCGCACGGACTACTAACTCCACGAGACACTGTGTCTCCAGCGGGTGCGTCCGTAAATGAACCAATCGTCCAGGTAGCAACACATGTTGACTCCCCTGCGCTTCAGGTACGCTGCCACCGCCTGACCAGGAGTGTAAACACTCTGGGGGAGGTGGACAAGTCGAATGGCAGGCATCGAAACTGGTAAGTTTGACCCTGTACCTTGAAGCGTAGAAACCTCTGATCTTGAGGTGCGATCGGAACATGCAGATATGTGTCCGAGAGATCTAGCGATGCCGCCCACATACCCTTGATGGGGCAGGCTAGCACTGAAGCGAGAGTCTCCATTCTGAACCTCTTGGGCCTGATGAACTCGTTCAACGGCTTGAGGTTCAGAATGGGCCTCCAGTTGCCGGTCTTCTTTGGAGCCAGAAAAATGTGCTCCAAAACCCCTTGGTGAAAGGGGGGTAGACCGGGACAATCGCTTGCTTCGTGAGAAGCTGAGTGACCTCTGACAGTAGTGCCCGACGCTGGGGGCTGTCTGGCGGCACTACCGTGGACCTCTGAATCGTGCAGGCGCACGAGGGGTGGCTGGTAAATTCCAGCCTGTAACCCCCACTGACCACTGACAATACCCAGGCGCCGGTGAGATGGCATGCCATCTCTGGGCGTAATGCACAGCGGCCGCCCACAGGGGAATCCCTGTGGAAGTCCAAACCTGCCGGCATGGACTGTCGACCGCCGTGCCCTCAGGACCGATCTGGTTTGCCTCCCTTAGAAGAACGGCTCTTCTTAGGGGGCTTGCCATACGATCCAGCACTACTCTTGCGCTTCCCAGTTTTTTTGGGAGGTGCTGGAGTAGCCTCGGGCTCGGGTGTAGTCGGTGGTGCGCGTCCTGCTGAAGCCGGAGCTGGCGCTGAAGAACGCTTAGAAGACTTTTTCTTCTTGTGCTTCTTCTTCGCCTTACTGCCCTTCCCCTTGGTCAGGGCAGCCTCTGACTTCTTCAGAGTGCTCTCATTGGTGGCCTTCTTTGCCCGGTCCTCTACCGTAGCGCAAAAGGCCTGTCCAAAGAGTAGCCCCTGTCCCTCCGAGTCTGACTTCTTCATTGCTTCAGCAAAGTCGGAGCCATAAGTTGACTGGAGGGACAGACAGGCATTCTCCGGCGGCGAGATGACATCCTATGGGCTAGGCCCATAGAACTCTCGTTGAGGTTAGCTGTTAGCACCGCTAACAGATTAACCTCGTGGGAAGAGTTCGACGTTGCCCGTGGTCGTTCGCTACCTTCCTGCCGAGGTGCTCGGCAAGCGTGGTAGCGACGCTAGAGACTCTGATAAGCGGCGTGCTCAACGCTTATCGATGAGCTTTAGCTCCTCCTCCCACTGGGGGGAGAACGACCCGCTGCCCCTTGGCCGCTAGCTGCAGGCGCTTGGCAACGTCTGGATCCATGTCAGGGACCCTGAGGTAGGTTTCGTAGTCCTCCTGCGAAACACGCAGTGGAAGCGTGCAAGCACGCGGCGTCGAAGCTCCAGCGAGCCTGACAGCCCTACGAAACCTACCCTTGAGGTCCGCCGGGAATGCAAGTGCGGGCGACCCTTGTGTGGACGCGCTAGCTGGGCATCCTACTGAAAAGATGCCCTGGTCCTCCTGAATGGACTCCTCCTGAGAGAAAGCCAGGCCCAAACCTTGGGCCACACGGCTCATCACCTCAGCGGTGTCCCGAGGCAGACCATTGCTAGCGAGGGAAGCGGGGAAGGATACCTGAAGCTACCTGCACAGCCTCATCAGACTGTGAGTCGCTACTGGTTTCATCTTCCGACTCCTTTCCCTCGCCTTCAGACTCTGACTCACTCTCTGATGAGGAAGAGATCTGACGACGGGCATCTGAAGGTGGACAGGGAGGTGTCGCCACCGTGTGGCTAGCCAACTGAACACCAGCAGAAGAGGGAGTACTCCCGCTAGACCCCGAGATGCTAGCCATAGCACCCCGGGATCCGCACGCTCTCGCTGCTGTCGCCCTAGCCATAGCAGCGTGCGGCCTACCCTGAGCTGTATCAGGGTTAGCCACTCGCCGCCCAGCCTGGGTAACAGCTGGTGGTACTGCTTGCCCAGCGCTAGGCGGCACTTGCCACGGTGCTAGACCGTGGAAGAAACCACCCTGCGGCGGGTACCACGG
This sequence comes from Amphiura filiformis, assembly GCF_039555335.1. NCBI lineage: Eukaryota > Metazoa > Echinodermata > Ophiuroidea > Amphilepidida > Amphiuridae > Amphiura > Amphiura filiformis. The sequence goes on along the minus strand of NC_092646.1, from coordinate 49,653,314 downwards.
GGCATACCCTGTCGGTAGCTGACCCTGAAAGGATCCGCCACCAGGGAAACCCCATGGAACGGCAGTACCAGCACCGCCTCCCCCCCCCCTGTTGCCACAAAGACTGTGGAAACCAGGACGAGCACTGCGGTACCTGCGTGGTTGTAGCGTAGCTGCGCACCACTGTACCCATGCCTCACAGCGTTCCCGCTAGAGGATCAAGCCGTGTGTATGGGTACCCGCTATACTGGCTGTCCCTTGGCTAGAAGGAGCTTGCTGAGTATCACAGGTAGCTGAGCGTGTATACCCCCGATCAGTCACCTCGCTACCTGAATAGGCAGTATCAATCAATGGAGCCATGCTCCGCTGAATAGATAGTGATCGATCATAAGAGGGTAATTGACCCATTGACTGTAATGGATCACCCACGCTCTGCTGGCTCTCGAGGACATAAGTGGGTTGTTGATCAGCCAGGCTGTTCAAACTACCTACCCTAACCTCTTGAGCCTCGCCCAAGGTCGCTGTGTTTGGCGGACCACTCACGGCAGCTATGGGCGCGTGCATAGTGGCTACCACTGAAGTCGAGCCGTAGCTCGTCTCAGTAGCTGCCACCGATTGCACTTGGGTCGCTGTCCCGTGAGAGACTGCGAACCCAACCCCGGTATAGCCGCTAGCCAGTCCCGGAGGACAGCCGGCAGCCATTCCAAGGCCCAGGGTATCACTCGGCGGTCCCGCCATGGAACGCTGCCGTGTGACAACCCCAGTTGGTTCTGCTAAGACTACACCGAAGCGTTAGCCCCGGTATCGTCTCTGCTAAACCCATGCACGTTTTCATTCGACCCTTGCGGGGAACGAAAGGCGTGCTGCGTGCCGTGGATCAACCCCGGGTACCCTTGGCATACTGTCCCTCGCCGGCTACTTCCGCGGGTGCTAGACCCGCTCGTTCGCCAGCAATAGACGGGTGTCCACCTGCAAGAAACTCGCTAGAGATCTCACTGGTAGACTGGTACTCGCCTGTTAGGGCAAGTACCGCCCTGCTGCCTGCTACTAGCTTAGACGGTTTGTCAGTGCTTTCGCTGGCTGCTAGGCCTTCGGGCTCGCTAGCAGTCCCTGGAGGGTCCGCCTGCTTGCCCGGGACCGGAGCCCCAGAGGTTCCCTTAGCGTGGCCCTTGCCGGCCGCGCTAGTACCTACCATATCAACCTTACCTGTAGCCTTCTGTTTCTTGGTCTTCGTTTTCTGTCTGTGTCGAAGTCCCAAACAGCGCTACTTTCTAAATCTTGAAATGTACGTCCGATAAGCCTATGCAAAAGATGCACACTTATTAAATTTAGAACAATCCCTATGGGTGTAGCAGAGTGGATGTGGGTCCCACTCTGCCACAAGGGAAGGGCAGGATTGACAAGGCCTGGACATGTTGTAGTAAATCGGGAGCGTATAGCACTACCCCGAACACAAGCTCAAGCCCAATAAGCAGACCCACACGCACAGTGGCTGTCGCAGATACTTGGTATGATATAAAAATATATTACAAAGGGATGAAAAACTGAAAACCTTTTCCTATAGATTTGTCAGGCTGGTCCCTTCGGAAACCCACCGAACTCTTAGCAGTAACTCGTCATCTGACGCGTACTGAAAGATATAACGATAGAGCACACCGTAAACATAGCGATAATCACTCACCATACATGTATACACAGTACTGTACAAACATCTATTGTAACTTACTAGTCTGCTATAGTTGTTTTACGTGAGAACAAAAATAAAATGGCGCCCTAAGGCGGCCATTTTGAAAACGATGTGTCCCGTATCTGAACGGAAACACTCATACAAGCTAAGTTTTTGGATCGTTTTGTCACTTTTCTAGCGAAAAATGTCGTCAAAACTATCTCCCTAGCGTACTATACTGGTTGGTTTTTACCTCAGGTGTACCAAACATACTGTATATATCGTCCTTTGGTTCGTAATGATACTTAGCGTTGGCAAAGAAAAATCCACACGTCTATCTCATGTAGAAACCAAGGAGGATAAGGGATGATTATCGTGTGTGACGTCACCGATTGGGTGAGTCCACTCGGGGGATCGGGGTTTTTTTGTTATTTATTCATTTATGTGGGACAAAATGACTATTGGTTTTTTCCGCATCTCGGGATCGATGCAAGAAGTATCTTAATCAACATCGGAAACGGTAAGATCGACCGGTGTACTGAGTCCAACTAATTGTATCAATTTTGACTATATCGCCCTGCACTACAAGCAGGTTGCACCCATCACCTGTGTATGTCTACAATCATAGATTGAATACAATAGCACTCTTTTCATACATACTAATCTTACAGATGTGAGTGATCAGCATGATATAGTTCAATGCATAGGTACCGCATGAAAAATTTTCCATGACTATTTATTAATAGATAGGCTATGATGTGGGCACAAAATAAAACAACTAATCTTTTATTTAGATAGTGGTCAAATAATTCTTTTGTACTGCATCCATTTGCATATCTTCTGGAGCGTGCCTATAGAGGAGATGATTTGAACTAATGACCTTATGTGCAAGCACTCTATAAGTAAATACTTATGAAACGTATGAAACTTGAACGTGGGGGGTGTGGGGGGAGGGGGTTACACGATAATCGATTTTCCTCCACCACCCTCAACCACACAAATATAACCCCCCCCCCCCCTAATCATCCTTAGCGACTGCGATTGAACATGACAGTCTGTGATCATCATTTCCGTGTTAGGTTTTAGAATTTAATTGAATATTGACATTTAATTGATCATTGATTGTCGGTTATCGACTGTCTATTACCCCCCCCCCCTCCCACCACCACCAACAACTCAAACACTGCTTAACAACGACATCTACCGGCGTGGCGTGTTAAATAAAGACTGTGATCACGAACTCCTACACTAGTGGAAGTTTTGGATGAGAAACGGACATTTTGATGAGAATCGGCCAAAATGGTGAGAATTTAATTTTCTCATTCTCTTGGATGAGAAACTTCCTGGTGTGTGTGTCAATCATTATCCCTGGTGACAATTGCTAATCCCCGATTATTATTTTCTCATCCAAAAGAATGAGAAAATTAAATTCTCACCATTTTGGCCGTTTCTCATCAAAATGTCCGTTTTCTCATCCAAAACTTCCACTAGTGTTATCTGACAATTGCTATATTGCCCATATTCATGACATTTAAAGATGTCCGGATCTATGTGTGTCTTTATTACAATTAAAAAAAACCAATCAATTATCATGCCATAGATAAATTAGGGTTTTAAAACTTATTTTCGTGTTTCACAATGTCAATTGTCATGAATATAGAAGAACAGTTTACTGGTTTGAATAAGTCACACACAAAAAAAAGGAAAAAAAAGTGAAACTGTTGGGGCTCGAACCACTAGCCTTTCGTTTCACCGTCTGAAGTACTGTCCATTACACCACGCTGTCATCATGTGTCATGTTGAAATAATTACGGGATTCCGTGATATATGGGTGCGCATTGCATTCTCGTGATTATGAAAATGGTAAATCTCGACAGACGATTTACATTTGCTAAAATCAGTAAAATGTAAATAATGTTAGAGCTAACAAAACGTAAAATAGTAAAATTAGATGTAGTTTTGAACAAGCTTTCAAACAAAACACTTTCCAAATAAAAGTTGACACCAAATCGGCTTAAATTATGAATTTTGTCAACGGTTTACCATTTCTAAATTAAAGAAACTCCTTGTATTAATATTCAGTATTAGACTATGGTAAACCGTCAAATCACTATGTGATTCAATGGGACGATTTACAATCGCACTTTACCATTTCACGCAAATAAAATGATCAATTTTAAAGATATTTCTGCATGAGTAGGCCTACTTCATGAGCGTACTAATGCTATTTTTTTATTGGTTCGTTTTGTTTTGTTTTGTTTTTTGCTTTGGGGAGGGTGTTGATCTGAAAAAGGTGAAAAAGGTCGTTTTTTGACTATATTGCCCTGCACTGCAGCGTTCACACGATACATATCCACTGAACTATATCATGCTGATCACTCACATCTGTAAGATTAGTAATGTTTGAAAAGAGCGCTATTGTATTCAATCTATGATTGTAGACATACACAGGTGATGGGTGCAACCTGCTTGTAGTGCAGGGCGATATAGTCAAAATTGATACAATAAGTTGTTTTATTTTATATCCACATCATACAAAATGTAGCTTATGCATTAACTAATATTCATTGAAAATTCTATCAAGTAGTTTTAAAGTTACAGCCAAAAGTTTAAAATCAGATGTTAATTTTAGCGATTGCCTCATACAATCCCAGAAATATGTCTTGAAACATTAAAAGCGTCTTTAGGGAAAATAAGTCCCCACTCCCCGTGCAATGTTGAAGCGTGCAAATGTGTTCAGCGTGTCTCCAAAGTGTCGCAACATTGAATGATGGGGGGTGGGGAAGGGACAAGTGTTAATTGATGGCCCAGCTTTCTTCTAATTCTAAATATTGAACATTTTTATCCACATTAAAAATACACTTTTGATTTCATTCAAGATGCCTAAAGCGTTTCAAGGACATTTTTCGGGGATTGTAGTTGTAATCAGCGAGAACCTTCAAGAGAACCAGTTCACGGGTTCTCCTCAAATTTGAATCCCTGAGAGCACCGATGGTGCAAAAGCCTCACCTGAATTGATGCAGTCTAGTTCAAACTTTGATTGTCTGAGGCTGATCCCGAATGCATGAAAAGTTGATCTGAAAAAAGGTGAAAAAGGTCGTTTTTTGACTATATTGCCCTGCACTGCAGCGTTCACGCGATACATATCCACTGAACTATATCATGCTGATCACTCACATCTGTAAGATTAGTAATGTTTGAAAAGAGCGCTATTGTATTCAATCTATGATTGTAGACATACACAGGTGATGGGTGCAACCTGCTTGTAGTGCAGGGCGATATAGTCAAAATTGATACAATAAGTTGTTTTATTTTATATCCACATCATAGCTTATGCATTAACTAATATTCATTGAAAATTCTATCAAGTAGTTTTAAAGTTACAGCCAAAAGTTTAAAATCAGATGTTAATTTTAGCGATTGCCTCATACAATCCCGAAATATGTCTTGAAACATTAAAGCGTCTTTAGGGGAAAATAAGTCCCCCCACTCCCCCGTGCAATGTTGAAACGTGCAAATGTGTTCAGCGTGTCTCCAAAGTGTCGTGCAAATGTGTTCAGCGTGTCTCCAAAGTATCGCAACATTGAATGATGGGGGGTGGGGAAGGGACAAGTGTTAATTGATGGCCCAGCTTTCTTCTAATTCCAAATATTGAACATTTTTTATCCACATTAAAAATACACTTTTGATTTCATTCAAGATGCCTAAAGCGTTTCAAGGACATTTTTCGGGGATTGTAGTTGTAATCAGCGAGAACCTTCAGGAGAACCAGTTCACAGGTTCTCCTCAAATTTGAATCCCTGAGAGCACCGATGGTGCAAAAGCCTCACCTGAATTGATGCAGTCTAGTTCAAACTTTGATTGTCTGAGGCTGATCCCGAATGCATGAAAAGTTCTTAACTTGTTTTTCTTCACAGTCATGGAAACACCATGACTCAATCAACATAGGAGGCCCAGCACAAACAAGGCCCAGAACTCCGCCGTGTACCTCCATAAGGAAGAACAGTGGCATAGGAGAGGCATCAAGGAAGCCATCTGGGAAAGAGTAGAGCAGCCGTCACTTAATAAGAAAGGGGGACTGAGACACAACCTATCTCACGCATGGGACCGGGTCATCAAGACGATCCATAGCTGTCTCAAAGTGTCACATGACCAGCCCAGCGCAGCGGGTCAGTTGCCTGATGAAGTCTGATGGTTTCAGACGCAACGTAGCAAGTTGCAAACTATGTAAGTTCCAGTATTATTTGATTTAATCAAAACCTTGTGACATGTACATGTTACATCAATACATCATCATCAGTGATCATCATGTAATATCAGTACGGGCGCACAGAGTTTTTACGAGACATACTTACTTGTTCCGCAATAACGGGTAATCCTGTCATAACAAGACAATATGTTTTTATCATACTCTTTGGGCTAAACGATCGAGTATCGCATGTTGTGAATAGCGCCATCGTGTTCAGCGTGAAAAGAACCCCTACAGTGTAAGTCAACCATGGCGGGGGGTTATGGCAAAATGGGATGTTACTGATATTTTGCTATTTCTTGTTTTCCATTGAAATATCTATAGACAATTTGAACAATGCAATACGTTTTTAGCAACATAATAAACAATTTTTTATTTGACTTATTTTAAACAATTAATATATTTTATTTGTTCCAAGAAAGAATTCCCAACAACTGAGGAGTCAAATTTTACTACAGTTAATTTCCCGACTCCAAACAAAATTTATAAAAGTCATTTTTTAACCACATTCCATTGTATACATTTTCAAAATATCGTGCTCATATTCGTGGAATTATTTATCGATAAGCTGCTCAAAAAAGTAGCATAATTTGCTAAAAACTGAATCAATTCCCATCGGATTTTTTTTTCAGTGGGCGCCATGATGCTTATTAATATTCTGACGTAAAAAGGTCATAGGTTGCGTATTTGCATAATTCGGAAAACTCCGGAAACTACGCTGCTAAATTTCATTCATAAATCCAAAGTCGGAAGCTTTTTCCGACCAATAATGGTGATGACGTCACCTAAAAACGAGGTATCTGCGCTTGCGCCGAGTGAAAATAACAGCGGCCGATTACACACTGCCGAATGCATACTTCGATTATGTCCTCTAACTAATGGAAGTTTTCATGTTATAACGGGACTTCCTTCAATGACCGGACTTAAGGGTACGGTGGGTAATAAATTACGAATATTTAATAATGTCTGTTTATTGCAAGACATCCTCTAATGTAAGAAAGTCCGCTAAAAAGTCTGTGCGCCCGTACTGAATAGGTGACCCCGGAGTGACGTCACAAGCCGTTGACCTCCGTTTGTCCCTTTTCAAATTGGCCAAAATACTACCATTTCTATAACTTCTCGACATGGGGCCTCCAGCCAACAACAAAAATAAAGACTCTCCTCTACATGTTCATGTGTTCAGTTCAGCTTCACATAAAATGCAATTTTCGCCAAGTATTTAACCTTTATTTTACTGAAATCGGCCGAGAAATTTGCTCGATTCGAGGCACAAAACAGAACGTAAACAACTGAATGAGCTCTGCTACAAGTCTTCAAGTTCAAGTAGTCGCTCAACTGCACGATCTATTGTGGGTTGAAAAGCGTAAGTGTAGCCGACTGTAGCATCATGTAAAATAAGTACCCGGATGACCGGGGTGACCTATATAATACTATCATGACTATTGACTACCTATGACTACACTGCAAGATTCTCATCTGTGTGACGCCGATGTCACCAGAATGTCACTCCATCGGAAACTACACCTCGGTTTTCCATATCGCCGGTCCGAAATAGCCGGGTAGCCAGCCTCCTAGGTTTCTACAGAGTGACTTCGCGGCGCGGTGACTTCACACCGGTGTGACTACGCGACTGGACCTGGGTGCTCAGTACCGGGGTTTTGGGTTGCCGGTTTTGCTTTTGTTGCCATATTTTTTATATTCTCTTGATTGATTCAAATAATATTCTTTATTTCTTGCTTTTTTAGGGGATTAGGGAGGGCAAATTGCAAACTGGACTTTAAAAATAAGGGAAATATTAGATGAATAAAATAAATTTGTTAGTAAAAGAAATAAACATGATCAGTAAACAAAGTATAATTCAATAAACTAATATGATGAATAAAATACATTTTTGTTAATTGGTGGTTATTTGAATAACTAAATGAATAAAAAAATAAATAAACAGGAAGAAACCAATAAACGAAGAATGGAAGAAACAAAGAAACACTTCTAAAGAAAGCAACTTGAGAAAAATTGCAAATAAAGAAGTTAAAAGTAGGAATATTATAAGAAGCATGTAGGCCTATTGATGAATTAAAATATTAAATGTGTAAAATAAATAAATAATTATAACAATAATAATTCATAACAAGCATTAATATTTGCGTGATAAAAAATAAGACAATTTCAAACAAACATTGCAACAGGCCTATATTGATGTGACACCGATTTATAGGCATAATTGAGTAACGTAAAAAAAATCAACATGAAAAACAAATCAAACTAATATAGGCCTATAAAAACACCATTTTGAAAAACGGAAAAAGAAAATAGCACAAGCCAAAGTTTTGCATGAACTTACGGCAGTAAAAGTATAAATGTGTAGTAGACCTTTCAGGAAAGTGACAAGAAGTAAAACAAAATGCATGCTAGGCCTATAAATCAATTTTAAATAACAGAAAAATTCTTGCTTCAAAATAAGTAAAGTTTTGGCAAATAAAAGTGTATAAATTGAAAATGCTAGGCCTATAATAGGCATACTTTATGAACTTCGCTGAAAATTAATCTCTCTTTAAAACATTTAAAAACACAATTCGTTTTAAATATAAAAAAAGTTTCAATAGGCCTATATAACGTTATCGTGCAAAATATGAAAAAACAGGCCTAATTTGATAGCAAAACATGTCATCTAACCACTGAAGTAAACAAAGCAATGATATAAGTTTTGTGGGAAAACAAGCAAACAAATAGACAAAATAAAAATGTTTGAAATGAAACAAACAAATAAACCAAGAACAAGAACTGCAAATAAAACACACACAGTTGATGAGATTATTAAACAGGCAGCACGAAAAGAATTAAAATATTATATTAAAAAGAGAACAATAAATAAATGAAACAAAATGAATCGGAAGTCTCACAGTTGAAATATAAATGATAACGAATGCAAAAGCACGATAAAAACAAAACAAAAACAAAGACGGCAGTAGAACCACAGACCCACTGTACAGCATGCATCAATCAATTAATTATAAAACCAACTCATTCCATTCATGAGCGTATACAAGCAGTAAACAAGCATGATACGCGTATTTGTCATCATCAGCGGCAGATTTGGTAGATATCGCCGCGTCCCCAGAGTGTTCGAACTCATAAGAGGGTTCGGTCAACGACCTTTCGGCAGCGTAGTCACCTTGAAGTTCGCCGACTGGGCACCGAGCAGGCGACGCATGGGCCACTGGCTACGGAAGTCACTTTGATGTGACTACAAGATGTGGACCACTGTCGGAATCTAGTCGGTGGTGTACATCATGAGTCGCCGATGCGGCATCGAGCAGGTAACACATCGGAGGCTAGCAGTTGTAGTCACTACGTGATGACACTGCTGCATAATACCCTACTGCCTTGTTTCCGATGTAGTCACTCTCCTGTAGTGACTCTGTCGGCCACCATAGGGTAGGTTATTCTGGAGTGACGGCGGTAGTGACTTCAGAGTTCAAGTGCGATGTAGTCACTCTGTCGCCAGGAATTTTGCAGTGTATGTCTAAAAAACCCAGGTTTTCTACCTATAGTATGGCGCTCTAGCTGAAATACAGCAAGATAATGCAAGTTAGTATCTAGTAAAATGTAAACCTGCATTTTACCTAGAGTATCTCGAGCTAGTCTAGCCTAGGTACACGTATGCATGTACAATGTACGGTACATGATAAGTAATAAATGAGCCTGACGAATTCGACAGGCACGACAATTCACCTTTATCAGTGGATTTCATCTAAATAAACAAAAATATATCTATAAGAAACCCTAATTAGCAGTCTTCAATCATTACAATATACTCGATTCGTGTTTTGAGATTTAAAAGTGTACAATAAATACCTGAAAACGTCGATAAAATTTCCAAGTACCTGTCACTGATAACAGGAAGCTGAATAAAAGTACATTAACTGCACGGTACATTTGCTGACTAATCATTTCATGACCAGTTTTGCTATTTTATTTTTGGTTAGAATTTTATGAATAAAAATACAAAGATATTATAATATTATTTATTCTAACACAGTTTATTTGAAAATTTCTTGTTTCTTTACATGGAAAAGTCAGTATCATAAAGCTGTTTGTAATTCCCTTTTTACGTCTTTTTGGTTCCTAAAAATATGAGCTATCAAGTAGAAACGCCGTTGACGGACGTGGCCACTCTTCGGCAGATTATAACTTAAAAGGGCATTTCGTGATCCACCAGAGGAGGCTTAAAGGCATTCCTACAATGCACTATGATTGGGAAATTTGATCAATATAACCTAATTTTAAAGGCAAAGTCCCCATTGCCACACACACAAAATGGTAATTTTAAAACTGCAGCCAACGAGCTATAAATAGTTGAGACTTAGGACTGATTTGATTTCTTACAGGAAACATTCATATTGTCCCACTGCATTAATTTTATTCCTAAGTCTCGATGTTTTGAATGTTAAATATGATGAAAACACAAGATATTTTCACACAATCCCAATGCAAGGTATGATCAACTGTACCACATGTGTACATAAAAATTCCCTTTAAAAGGGAAGGCCAGCCTCAATGCAGAAGAGGTCTTGTAAATAGTTTGGGTCACCGTGAAAGGCATTTTTTAGGATCACGCTAATACATCCATCATCCATGTTACCTGACAGTCCACCAAACCATGAATGGTGAGAACATGCACACTGAAACAGCAAAAAACATTAACTCCTATAACTCCTGTCAACTCTTTAATTCATTACTCCAAATTGTACGGTATTTTTGTCTTTACTGAAGCCAGACATACAAGGTCAGAAACCCCATTGTGTTATGGGAATGTCTTTAAACATCCTCTGGTGATCCACAGCCTCATCCCCCACTTTTCTCAAAAAAAAGTTGAGATTTTTATATCACTGGAAACCTCTGGCTACATAATGTTTATGTACAAAATATTTCTTGCAGATTAATTCGTTTTGCAAAGATATCGTGAAATTTGAATTTCGTTCTGGCGCACCAGAACGAAATTACAACGCATTGTCCCGGGAGCAGTGTATTTACACATACACTTCTAGTGCCCGTTTCTATTCATCGTTATGTATTCTTCTCCCGTGCATTATTTTCGCGAACTACCCTTCACAGCCCAAATTATATAAACCTGCACGCTAAACAATGCATTATCTAAAACCTGCACGCTAAACAATAGATTCTAGATAATACGTGCACGCTCAAATACTAGAAATACTACTTTCACATAACCATAAAGTAGAGTTAGGTGGCGCTTTAGACACAGAGATCACATAACTATATAATTGTCTGTTCGATATATATATACCAACAAAAAGTACGAATATACATTCTGTGGTGTTAAAATGGTATAGTTACAAACGCTGTTCTATAATAGTGTACAATTACCGAATAAGGTGCAACTCGCTAGACTTTAGTCCAGTCCTCGTTTACGGAGTTTAGGATTAGGGTTGGGATAGGGCAGTCTTGTAATAAGACTAGTAGAGTTGCACCCTTGCAAATATCATTGTCATAAATTATGATTAATGACCTCAAATAAATCAAACATCAAATGAGAATAATCGAGCTTCTATTAATTAAAAAGGGCCAAAAACAGGTGGATCATAATTATACAAGATGACACCATTGCTAAATATTCAGCATTTTACAAATGAAATACATGTAGGCCTATATCTAAAATAACATAGCCGGGCCCGGGAAACACACACTAGCGCATAATATCATGATCATGCTTTATAATACCATAGGCCTTCAAACACATGTGTTTGAAGGCCTATAATAATACTGAACAAATGGTTAAATCCCAATGTCGTGTGTTTTAATATAAGTAGTTCAAATTATAGAGCTATAAAAGTCCAGTTGATATTCACCGTAGTACTAGTCTGACATCTAAATCGATCGTTTCCAACTGGTTCAGTGCTCTCTGTGTTCGAAACCACGATATTAAATGATCACAACATCAAGTCAAGTCAATTAAACCATGCGTGAATAAGTTACCTAAGTATGACGTATGGCGCAATCGATACCATTGATTACAGGGATTGATTTTCTTTACCAGTTAAATGCTACGTAGCTGGTCAATGTCCTGACGGTGTTTTTAAAATGTAAGATATTTTCCCTAATATTAAAACTAATATAATGAATGCAGCAATTAATATTGCCTATTGTTTTAATATGCCTACACTCAAAGTGTATGACGGATAATGTACTCGTGCAAATGCATTCGTCAAGATAATTGCACTTGCCATGGAGTTATTGCATTTAGCTTTCGAGCCTATCGGCTCTCAAGCTAAATGCAATAACTCCACGGCGCGTGCGATTATCTTGACGAATGCATTGCACTCAGTTCATTATCCTTATCATAATCATGCATAACTCGCAAACACAAAGTCGGAATCAACTGAAATTTTGGGAATAGGCTTTTTTCGTGGATAGGGGCGGCCTTATGTACTGAAAAATGTCATAAAAAGAGGATGCTTGGATCACGAAATCCTCCTTTAAAGTCCATTCGCTAAGACTGAGTGAAGGTTTTGACTGGATGTGTTTACTTGTTTAATTTATGGGTTACCTCACTGATATGCTGATGAATAACCTGATTATAACCACAAGTTCCAAAGGGGTACTCAAGAAGTCATAACAATGATATGAGACTGTATACAATTGTAACTATTTTAGTCTAAAAATACTATGCCAATTTCAGTTGTTGACAGAAAACCTCTCAGTGTGCAAGTAGTGTAGTCGATTTATTATCAATATTGGGAATTGTCAACTCCCAAAATCCTTCACAGTTAGAGCAAATGGACTTTACAATAGGTAAAAGATATTGCGCTTGGGATTTTCTACGCAGTTGGTTGGGGGGGGGGGAGCACTCTAACTTTGGAGGTGACGCGTATGTAGGGCTGTTAAGACCCCCCTTTTCAACGTCGCTGTCATCCAAAGACCCCATATTTTTTTACGAACACGGCATGCTCTGTCCGTGACCCGAAGACCCCCTCCATTTGATCTGTCACTCACAAGTTCAACTTGATTTGAACAGCAACTTTCATTTATCACTGATTTTGTTACTTATTTTGAAAACAAAGAAATTTGAGCCATTTGGAACTAGATAGGGCCTATTCGATTTTCGATGTTTCCGCGGGCGCTGTTTCGGCTCCGACCCAAAGATTCCATTTAAAAAAAAGCTCATGTTCTCACCCAATGACCCCATATTTTTTACATTTTGCTCTCACCGAATGCCAAAAATCACGCTCTCACCCAATGACCCCATATTTTTTACATTTTGCTCTCACCAAATGCCCATTCAGTGCGAAAGTGGCACACGCCCCCCCCCCCGGATTTGGTTGCCATTCCATGCGCAGGAATGCGGGAATCCCTCTCACATTTAACAAGAAATGTCTTTAAAAAGACAACGCCATGGATGAAGATCATGTTTCATAATTTTGCATTGCAAGTACATGTATACTTGGAAAGCTAGTAAATTTGAATGTTTGGCACTTATTGGCATTTATTGGTAAATACCACTAATGACATACTAGGAAATACTCAAAATTTTCATGTCGAAAGCTGAATTGGAAAATGTGTGCTAAATAGGTCTACATTTAATTCATACTTGTAACAAACGGCTCAATTGAAATCACATCCTCTGAGTTTTACAACAATGCAACAATCTATATTCAGATAACCTTAAGAATGTTTGCTGCTTAATTAAGGGATTTCATATCAACCAAATTTCATGACAATCCAACTATCTATTATCAGTAACTGTTAACCTTGATATGACCTTGATGGTTTTGACCCTTAGGGCCTAATTGTGATTACATGCACCACGTTTTATGAAAATCAGACTATCGATGCTCAGTTGACATCAAATGCGCTTGACACCACTTTGAACATTCTGACAATCCAACACAATATATACTTAGTCGACCTCAAATGACCTTTAACAATTTTGGGCAGAATTGTTATCCACAATCTGACAATCTATACTCAATTCACCTCGGATGACCTTGACCTGACCTTCAACATTTTCCGCTTACTAACCCACCATGTCCATAACAATCTAACTCCTTCGAATTCCTCTCAAATCTTTTATTCATATAAACTCCAAATTTCTGTCCTTTTACCTTTTCTGTGTTTTACTATTTACCAATATTTAGTATAAAATCCATTAAAAGCATGGTAATTAATTTTAGATATATTTATTCGCAAAGTATAGTTTATTGGTAGTTACAATCACATTATAAGGCCACTAACAGTCAATTTTGAGTTTCCCGTCACATAATTTCTGAAAACAACTGAGGTAACTTTTTCATTATTCATTATTTTTCTGCCTTTCATTATATGACCAACACGTATGTAAAATGTGTTGTTATTTGCCACTCACTCACTTGAAGATGGATGTTTATCCCTCATGAGATTCAAAAGTAGGCCTATATTAAAAATAGTCACAATAATGAATTCAAGTGAGGGTCAGAAAATGAAGTGAGGGCGGTGACGGGAAACTCAAAATTGACTTTCATTGGCCTAATCAAAAAGACTGATTACTCAATCCCAGGGATTCCCGGTTGCTCTACACATGATGCAGTCATGTCTACAGTAGAATTCATCTCGACCTTTGCAGGACTTAAACCCCATTAAAAGCTATTAAACCAAGATAACACTCATTGAAACAGCTCAACTGATTAAATCGGATCTTCTCTGGTTGTGCACATGTGTCTGTTTTATATGTGCGGTATCGCTATGAGGTGCTATAATACAGCTTCAGTTGGGTACCTGATTATAAAGGAAACAATGGTATGTGGACCTTTGTTCACGAAATGAGACAATGGCCTGCTTTTTGTTAACCAGCATTCTTGAAAATGAGCAACATAATGATTGTTGACTTAACACGGTTTGGAAATAATTTCTTCATATTTTTGGTGTTATCTGTCGTTTACATATCCTTCCTAAAACACAAAAGTGCGACTATTTCCAAACACCTAAATTAGCTAAAAATTTAGGACATGTTACAAAACTATATTTTCTAGAATTTCATAGAATAGTTTAAATGTAGCTTGTACCGTTTTTTTGTGGCATCCTTCAGAACGGAGCGGTCCGTTACCAATATAGCTCAATATTTTCGGTCAAATCTCCATTCAATTAACACGGGGAGTTGGCTAGCTATGAGCTAGCTATGCTTTGCCCTCACTCATATTCTACGAAAGTGCGACTATTTCTGAACATCTAACCTAGCTGTAATTTTAGGTCATGTTAGAGAAATATATTTGCTAGAAGTTTGGAGAATAGTTTAAATATTGGCCGGTTATTTTTCACACAGTGATGTTAACTAGGCAAATGCAATATACTTCTAACATACACTATTTGTAAAGGTCGCGCGTCAATGTTGAGAGCACTGTGTATTGTGTATAGGAAAACGGACAGTAACTGCAGTATGATGTACCAAAAATGTATAAAACCAAAGCCACTATCTACCCCAATTACTGGTATCCCCCGCCCGACGACCAGTGTCACTCCCAACATCAATTAGTGGTGGTAGTAGGCACCTGCACTATTTATACCCAGCTCTGGTCAGATCAGGGAATGGTCAGATAATGCTCATTATTATTGTTTAATTAGTGGTCACACTTTACTTGTCAATGCTTGTTGACAGCTTATCAGTAGTCGGATCAGCAGGGGTGCAATTGTATCCTTTTTCATAGAGCAAAATTGTTCAAAATGTTAATTAATTTTAGATATATTTATTCGCAAAGTATAGTTTATTGGTAGTTACAATCACATTATAAGGCCACTAACAGTCAATTTTGAGTTTCCCGTCACATAATTTCTGAAAACAACTGAGGTAACTTTTTCATTATTCATTATTTTTCTGCCTTTCATTATATGACCAACACGTATGTAAAATGTGTTGTTATTTGCCACTCACTCACTTGAAGATGGATGTTTATCCCTCATGAGATTCAAAAGTAGGCCTATATTAAAAATAGTCACAATAATGAATTCAAGTGAGGGTCAGAAAATGAAGTGAGGGCGGTGACGGGAAACTCAAAATTGACTTTCATTGGCCTAATCAAAAAGACTGATTACTCAATCCCAGGGATTCCCGGATGCTCTACACATGATGCAGTCATGTCTACAGTAGAATTCATCTCGACCTTTGCAGGACTTAAACCCCATTAAAAGCTATTAAACCAAGATAACACTCATTGAAACAGCTCAACTGATTAAATCGGATCTTCTCTGGTTGTGCACATGTGTCTGTTTTATATGTGCGGTATCGCTATGAGGTGCTATAATACAGCTTCAGTTGGGTACCTGATTATAAAGGAAACAATGGTATGTGGACCTTTGTTCACGAAATGAGACAATGGCCTGCTTTTTGTTAACCAGCATTCTTGAAAATGAGCAGCATAATGATTGTTGACTTAACACGGTTTGGAAATAATTTCTTCATATTTTTGGTGTTATCTGTCGTTTACATATCCTTCCTAAAACACAAAAGTGCGACTATTTCCAAACACCTAAATTAGCTAAAAATTTAGGACATGTTACAAAACTATATTTTCTAGAATTTCATAGAATAGTTTAAATTTAACGTGTACCGTTTTTTTGTGGCATCCTTCAGAACGGAGCGGTCCGTTACCAATATAGCTCAATATTTTCGGTCAAATCTCCATTCAATTAACACGGGGAGTTGGCTAGCTATGAGCTAGCTATGCTTTGCCCTCACTCATATTCTACGAAAGTGCGACTATTTCTGAACATCTAACCTAGCTGTAATTTTAGGTCATGTTAGAGAAATATATTTGCTAGAAGTTTGGAGAATAGTTTAAATATTGGCCGGTTATTTTTCACATAGTGATGTTAACTAGGCAAATGCAATATACTTCTAACATACACTATTTGTAAAGGTCGCGCGTCAATGGTGAGAGCACTGTGTATTGTGTATAGGAAAACGGACAGTAACTGCAGTATGATGTACCAAAATGTATAAAACCAAAGCCACTATCTACCCCAATTACTGGTACCCCCCCCCCCGCCCGACGACCAGTGTCACTCCCAACATCAATTAGTGGTGGTAGTAGGCACCTGCACTATTTATACCCAGCTCTGGTCAGATCAGGGAATGGTCAGATAATGCTCATTATTATTGTTTAATTAGTGGTCACACTTTACTTGTCAATGCTTGTTGACAGCTTATCAGTAGTCGGATCAGCAGGGGTGCAATTGTATCCTTTTTCATAGAGCAAAATTGTTCAAAATGTTTAATGTCGAATGGTTCCTAAAAACCTTATTTGTGAACGGATTTTCATCGTTAACAAAGCAAAATGTATGTTTAATATATTAATTATTTCATTAATAGCAATTTCCTAAGTTTCCATCCATAAATAACCACAGAGCATTATCTGTTTACAAAATAAGTGTTTATTTTCAATTAGCCATCTTATCAGTAAAACTGATAGGAGGCCATATCCAGATTACATTGTTATATTCAAAAAAGAGATACTTTGTCTGGTAGTCCCGGCAACCCAGTCTGTATGGGGCTCAGTTGTAAACATACACAACAGAAACCGGCTGTGAAGGAGCCTATATGCACGTAAACAACTTTCTAGTACATGTATAATAAAATCCGTTTTTGAGTATAATAAAGAAAGTCATGCATTGGCAACATGAAGGAAATACCTATTGCTAACTTGGTAAAATGCATACTCGTAGCCCAATCTTGTACATCATAGCACGCAGTTTGGGTTTGTAGTTTCGAAATGTTGCAATTAAACATTAGTTCTTTCAAATATGAAACGCTAAAACACAAATCTAGAACAAACAATCATTATATTTAGCCCGGATATTTAGAAAAATATAGCAAACTTTCCATGATAGAGATTGAACCCAAGACAAAGTACACCCAAATTAAGTGTCAATTCAGAATTAAGCCATGGCTGGAAAAACTAGAGCGGTAACCGCACCATAGCTGACCCATGGGGATTCGGCAGTATATTGTGGTACATGTATATATATGTCAGATGCAAAGTTATCCGACCATTTTCATAATGTGTACAGTAAAAGCTGCCGACTCTAAAGATCATTGCATTTCAATATCAGCTCAATTGAAGCAGTTTGAAAACTTGACCTTTGGCCCCTTTATGACCCCTTAATGACCTTAAATAAAAATTAAAATATTTTAAACATTTTTAGAATGTCATAAGGATCATTGCATTTAAATTTCAGCTTAATTGGAGCATTTTCGGTTAAAATGACCTTTTGTTTTACCCCTGTGACCCCTGACGTTAGGAAATATTTTGATTATATTCTTTACTCCTTCCTCTTTCATTTGACATCACACCGGGGTTCATACCTTTGTGGCATTTAAAGATATGTCCATTTCAGACCAATTATAATAGGCCTCTCTTTGATTGGCCGGTTTTTGTCTTCTTGGACTAAGACCTTGGACCAAAAACTACTAACACTACATGCTAATTTTACATGGGGGAGAGGAAAAAAACCCTCCCTCCCTCATCAAATGAAAATCCTCTGGACAAGAACCAAAACATCAATTTTATACGGCCTATAAAACAAAACAACAACAACAAAATGATAAAATTGTTTTTCAAAGAGCTTGGCACATTCAAAAATCGAATGCTGAATGCCGCTGCCCAAGGTCTGTCCAGCCCCGTCAGGGAGCTCCGTTTGACAATTAAAACGCCCTCAAATGAATGACATCATTGGAGATTCCCATCAGTCAAACCAGTACGTCATGTATAGGCCTAAGTGATACGTTTTACGTGGTGGTATTTTTTTGATTGGAAAATGCGATTAAATATAGGTTTGAGATGGACGTCGCATGTTAATTCCTGGGGATCATAACATCAGAAGGTATCACAAATATGACACAATTTAGTGTCTTGAATTTAAGCCAAGAAGTAGATAGAAAAGGGTAAGTATAAGTTGATTTGCAGATCATCATTCCCGGGTCATCATCATGAGATCACTATTTCTTCATGCATTGCATCATTCAAATGATAGTCATAGCTAGTCATAAGAGGCTGTGCATGCAATACATGAATAATTATGAGCCCTGGGGGAGGGTAAAAGGGGGGGAGAGAAATTTTTGGCCGTGAGCCGAAAGGGGGGAGAGCAATTTTTGGCCAGCCGAGTGGGGGAGGGGGCGATTTTTGGCACACATTCATGGGGCGCCTTTTAAATAAAACGCTCTAAAAGGCTTGTGAAAACAGTAGGGCCTATACGGAACGCTTTAATATGCAAATTTTCTTCCTGCTTGCTGCACTCGCAACATATATACTGTATCTAGACAATTTAAGGGAGTGTTCAGAAATACTTTGGTGGGGGGCTGGTAAAAAGAGAGGGGGCCAGAAAAGTTTTGGGCCTTAAAAGAGGGGGGACCAACAAGTTTTAGGTAGTGAGAAAGGGGGGTCAAAAAAGTTTTCCGCTTTAAAACCCAAAATTTTCGCGCGCTTTGCGCGCATCTCTATATATCACTTTTAACATGGGCAAGTTTGGGTTTTCATTGCTTTTGTTTGACAAAATGATGGCAATTAGTGTACACATATCTGTTAAATAATATAACATCAAAGATGATCAGCAACATGCAACATCTGGGTTGGTCTAAGAAATACTGGCACTTTTATCATAGTATTTTATATCTCTACAAAGTAGGCTACAAACATGATTATGTATACCAATCTGATCAAAATACAACTAAATCAAGAAATTTATAAAGCGCACGAAAATTTTGGGTTTTAAAGCAGAAAACCCGCATTTGTACTAGGCCTATCATAATAGCCACGGATCCAAATTATGCTGCTGTGCCTATGAACCTTTTATGGTAAATGATTAAAAATTGATATTTTTGAAATTCATCAGTCCTCGAAGTAAATTGTATAAATCTATAATGATAAGTACTTAAAGTGTGTCACTGGATGAAAAGCCGTCCATCATATGAACATTTTGACCTTTCGTATTGAAGATCTTGACATTTCGTATTGAAGATATAGATTTTTTTTCCAAAACACCAAAAAATGTAGTAGGTCTTTTGAAAAAAAAATGTATATCTTCAATAAAGGTCAAAAATTTCAATTAATAATAATAATAATAATAAAAGAGATTTATATAGCGCATCATACAGAAGTCTCGATGCGCTTTACAGAGCACACATACATAAAAGTAAAAACTAAATAAGTGTACAAAAATCCTTAAATAATACACCTTAAAATACAAACTACAATAACATGATTAATTAGGCTACACCAAGCATCCCTCACAAGGAAAGGAGAAAATAAGAACGAGCAAAGGGTCCCAACCAAGTGAAAGACGCATGGTAGCACAACATATACATACAGTAAGCAATAAAACAATGACCATATTATATTTACAGGCCATTACACACATAGCAAAAACCAAGTTCAACATGATCAATATAAAAACATAATAATTATTAAATGGCGAATAAGATCAAATCAGACAGAAGCGAGAAATATTTCAGCTTGGAGGGCACACACCACTAAATAATCGTCCCATTGAAATACACGGGAAAATACAAGAAAGTAAGTTTGTTTTTCTACCCCATGTAACAACATTTTTAATAGTTTGATCAAACCAATGTCTTAAATAAAGATTAAACTTTTATTTAAATTTAATTTTTTGGGACAAGTTAAGACAAACTTGAGAGATACGAACACCTGAACAGCGCCATCCCGAATTTCAGCCGACACGCTCGCCTCCTTACCAGTTCCGGCCATGATATTGTTCCGAGGGCCTATTACCCATGCACATTCGATTCAGAAAATTTTCTGAACAGATATGTAATGTTGAGCTCCTATTCTATCTTTTTATCAAAACAACCAAGAGTCACTCAAATTTGGTTCCCTCGGGACGCCGATATATTTCGCATAGGTGCTATTTTTTACCGGAACTATGAACACCAAATGCGGAAGGATTTAGTGTAGTGCACCCTTGGAAAAACAGCAATATGATGGTGGCACAGCACCTTGCTGAGGGGAGAGGTTGCCAGCACGTCACCCTCAGCTAGAAACATAATAAATAAAACGCGAAATATGGGGTGGCACAACACCCTGCTGAGGGGAGAGGTTACCAGCACGTCACCCTCAGCGAGAACAAACATGATAAAACAATTAAAATTAAGGCGTAGGCGTGACCAGCGGCGAGAACAACATTATGCCGATTATTAAAACGCAATACGGGGTGACACAGCACCCTGCTGAGGGGAGAGGTTACCAGCACGTCACCCTCAGCAAGAACAACACAGAAGTATTTTTACAAGATATATTTGACGAAAAACAGCGATAACTATCTGGCGATAAATAAAACACGAAATGGGGTGGCACAACACCCTGCTGAGGGGAGAGGTTTCTAGCACATCACCGTCAGCAAATTGAAACATAATGAATTATATAACAACAAAATCACAGATGAATCAAACAATGAAAAGATGCGTCTTCAGAAGTCGCTTGAAAGAGTGCAGTGAGTCAGCAGAACGAATGTTATGTGGCAGGTTGTTCCAAAGAAAAGGTGCAGCGAACGCGAATGATCTTTCCCCATAATACTTGGTAGATGGACGACATTCATTCATTCATATTCATTCATTCATATTTTATTTTCATCAATCATCAACATCAATATACAAGTGATACTAATAGCTCAACAAAGTAATAAAGTTAAACGTAAACAAGAGTCATTGGTATAAATAAATATCAATACATTTAGGTAGTAACAATTAAATCAATATAATTAAATTAGAATAGCATTACTATGTATGATTGACCAAATGATGGTGTGCAAAAAGGATGTTGGAGTCATCAGCAAACAATATAAAATGTGGAATAGATGTGGTGCAGGGAAGGTCATTAATGTAGAGGAGGAAAAGAAGAGGGCCCAAAATTGATCCCTGGGGAACACCGCAGGTAACATCAGAAGAATAAGAGCAAACACCATTAACCATGACTTTTGGCTTCTTCCAGAGAGATAGTTTTGGATCAATCATTAGCAAGGCCCCGGATACCATAATGATAAAGTTTTTCAAGAAGGATAGTGTGGTTTATGGTATCGAAGGCCTTGCTGAGATCCAAAAAGATTCCAATTGTGTGTAGTTTCTGATCAAGATTGTCAGTAATCCTGCAGTAGAGATCATTTACTGCCATGTTGGTGGACCTTCCTGGTCTAAAACCAAACTGATGTTTGGTTAGTATGTTGTTGTGGGTGATAAAATCTTGGATCCTGATGTATACAATTCTTTCCAGAAGTTTGGAAATAGTTGGAAGAATGGAGATGGGCCTATAGTTGGTAAAGTCATGTTTATCACCAGACTTGAAGATAGGGGTAACGTTGGCTTTTTTAAGTGTTGATGGTATGATGCCAGTGGAGAGTGATAGATTAAAGATATGTGCAAGTATGGTGCTGATGGAAGGAATGATTTGTTTTAGAAGATTATTACTGAGAGAAGTGATTTAGAAGACGAACGAAGTTTGCGACTAGGATTGTAGTGCGAGATTTGATTTGTTCAGGTTTTGACAACCCTGGATAACCCAAGAAAGCCTCTATTGAAGCTTATTTCCATTGGGGTCCATTTGAACACCGGGACGGGTTGGGAACAGTCAGGGGTTAACACCCTACTCTTTTCGAAACTGGCTGCGAGATACATGTACAGGTATGGCTCTTTGTACACAGGACCGACGGCTTAACGTCCCCTCCGAAGGACGGAGTACTTTCATGATTCATTTACCCAATTCTAAATGAACCATGGGGAGAGCGGAAGTCTGAATTTAATCTACAGAAGTTGCCAATTAATTTCAGACTTTTTTTTTTCCAAGTCAATATCCCAGCAAATCGCCACCGCCGGGAATCGAACCTGGGACCTCATGCACTAAAGGCAAGTACCCTAACCATTGCGCCACGCTCTCCCTAATGAACTGTGAGATGTACAGAGGAGAAAGTTGATTTTGAGCCTTGAAGGTCATGAGAAGAATCTTATAGATTATCCGCTGTTGTACAGGGAGCCAGTGAAGTGCCTGAAGAATAGGAGTGATGTGTTGATACTTGGAGGCGCGAGTAACGAGCCGGGCAGCTGTGTTTTGAACTCGCTGCAACTTGGAGATATAGCTATCCGGAAGGCCGTATAACAAAGAGTTGCAGGAATCAATCCTTGAAGTAACAAATGCATGAACTAATCTCGCTGTGTTGACCTCGTCAAGATAATATCTGATTTGACCAATTCTACGAATTGCAACTAGGGCAGATTTACAGATACTGTCGATGTGCTCTTTCATACAAAAGTGATTGCTCGGCTTTTCTTCACAACTACCATGACTACATACACTTTAAGTATACATATCATTAGATTTATAAAGTTTACTTCGAGGACTATTAAATAGATAACAAAAATATTTTAAAACATGTACAATTTTAATAATACGTCATGAAGTTAGTATTATATCACCAATTAAAACAAAAAATCAAAATTATTTGATATCAGAAGGATACCTATATCTCAAACTTGTTAAGACTGCATTACGTATAGGATAATCATGATAATGGTCAAGGATTAGAACGTTCGTGGTTAATGTTGACAGACTAGTCAGTCCTGCATGGCTGTAATGAACTGCAGGACTAATTTGTGATATAGGCATGGATTGACTAACTTGATGTTGTTTGATAGGAATAAGTTAGTCATGTAGTCAGGGCCTAGGTTAGTCATCCATTGCAAACAAAACTATCCAATCAAATGTCTTCATTTCGTTTCAAATCTAGTTGATCAAATTACATGTTTTCATGATTATTCTTACACATGTTCTTCTTCTGTATAATTTTTCTTTAAATCTGACGCTAGGCCTACAAATTCGAGCATTCATCATAATTCAATAGGCCTAAATTTACTTTCTTTCTTCTTATTCAAAAGGGGGGGGGGGTGAACAGGAGCTGACTACAAGGCGACATGATATCTCAGATATAATAACTGGAATTGGATAATTGTAGATGCTTTTACAGTCAGCTACCTGCACAACCGATTCTTTTGTTCTGCAAGGCTCACTCAGTCATTTAATGAGGCAATACAAACGATCGAAATTGGTGTTGAAATGAGCAAAATTTTGAGTTACACCTTTTCAGTGTAAAATATTTTTTCTCAGCTAAATAAAAAGAAAAAAATTTCATTTTTTCAGTAAATGGCTGGAAAAACTATAATGCTTGATACTGATTTTTAAAAAAATCCTGGTGTTAAACTTAGGCCTGAAATTCAGTCATTTAGTGTAAGATATTCGATTTTTATAGGCTTCAGCTCGGCCCGCGAGCTTTTTCTTGGATCAACCTTTTAGCTTTTCAAAGTAATATAGTTCGCTAATGAAGGATTTTCCCCAACTTTCTAAAGCACATCACCGTGAGCTATATATCATAGTTTTGTCAGAATTTCCGTTTTGATTTCACCATCTTTCACTGTCGGCTGAAAAAATTTCTAAATCAACACGTGAAATCTAAAGGCTAGTACTAGCATTGTGGATCGATATCCCTGGGTTTAATAGGAATACCGGCATGGCTATAGTGTTGCCAGAACTTCAATATAGCAAAGAAATTCCCAGACCTATAGCGCTCCTACTGATCATGTTTAACCAGAACACCCAATTGGGGATTTAATCGCTGGTCGGGCAATTTGCTTTCAATGAAAAATTGACCTGGATAACAACAAAGGAAATATCGACTATTTCTGCTGGTTGCTCTCGAGATAAAAGTACTCACCATTGCCTACTTTTACTTAGTTTGACATTTTCGGAGACTGAATGGAAAAAGGGTAAAACAAAAACGGAAATTCTGACAAAACTATAACATATAGACCCACACGATGTGCTTTACAGAGGTGGGAAATATCTTTCTTTAGCAAACTATGTTAGTTTGAGACGCTAAAACATGAATTCCGTAAAAAGCTCGCAGGCGAATTCAAGGCCTATAAAAATCAAAAATATCACACTAAAAGACACAATTTGATGCTTAATTTTAACACCAGGATTTAAAAAAATGTATATCCAAGCACCAAGTTTTTAACTGACATTACTGAAGAAAAAAAAATATTGCTTTATATTTGACCGAGAAAATTAATTTCATAGCAAAAAGGTGTATCTCTGAATTGTGCTGATTTTTACATGTATCGATCGACTTTTAGCGCGACTAAGCATTTCTAAAGAATTGGTTGTCCAGGCGGCAGACTGTTTATTCCATGATAGGAATGCATTCAAATGATATTATCAATCAAGTTTTAATTATTGTTTTATGCTTTATAATGTCTAAAAGACATAGGATAAATGAGAAGGCAAGGTTACCTTCAACGGGAACCGGTTTTCGCCTGCGCAATATAGCCAGGCTCATCAGCCGCACAGTTAAACTGTATCAGGGATAAAGTATATTAAAAGCATATAAACTTCACACAAGTACTCCCCGAGTTTTTTTTTTATCTTTTTATTCACAAGAATTCTTGTGACAATAATTTATTAAAATAAATTGTAGGGTAGTTACTTGTTTTCAGCATTATATTTAATAGCCAATGGCTTTCTGTGGATATACCAATCCTTCATGATGAGTTGGATTGACATTTTCGAAAATGTTCAGAAATAGTCGCACTTTCGTAGAATATGAGTGAGGGCAAAGCATAGCTAGCTCATAGCTAGCCAACTCCCCGTGTTAATTGAATGGAGATTTGACCGAAAATATTGAGCTATATTGGTAACGGACCGCTCCGTTCTGAAGGATGCCACAAAAAAACGGTACAAGCTACATTTAAACTATTCTATGAAATTCTAGAAAATATAGTTTTGTAACATGTCCTAAATTTTTAGCTAATATAGGTGTTTGGAAATAGTCGCACTTTTGTGTTTTAGGAAGGATATGTAAACGACAGATAACACCAAAAATATGAAGAAATTATTTCCAAACCGTGTTAAGTCAACAATCATTATGTTGCTCATTTTCAAGAATGCTGGTTAACAAAAAGCAGGCCATTGTCTCATTTCGTGAACAAAGGTCTACATACCATTGTTTCCTTGCGTTTCCTTTATAATCAGTTACCCAACTGACGCTGTATTATAGCACCTCATAGCGAAAACAGACACATGTGCACAACCAGAGGAGATCCGATTTAATCAGTTGAGCTGTTTCAATGAGTGTTATCTTGGTTTAATAGCTTTTAATGGGGTTTAAGTCCTGCAAAGGTCGAGATGAATTCTACTGTAGACATGACTGCATCATGCGTATAACACGTCGCTCACACAGCAAAGCATTCATTGAAGTACAGTCATCTAAAGACTGTTACAAGCACTCTTTTCTGCCTAGAACTCTTAAGGAGTGGAACAGTTTACCAGAGGAGATAGTTAATATTGAAGACCCCAAACAATTCAAGACACAAGTCATTAACTACCAGTTAGCTTAGCATTTATGCGCACACCACAACCCGGTTCGTCTTCCCCACCAGGGGTGTTGAACTGTACAAAAAGAAGAAGAAGAAGATATTATGTGCAATATTGTTGATTTTGATATAATGCCTTTTTGTAAGCTGTTATCAGATAAACACAACCTTGCTAATACCTTTAGAAAACATAAAGACCCATCCGAGTGTAAAAATGCTACAGAGGACAAAGTGTTAATTCTGGTAAAGAATACGTAAGAAGTAAATAATTTTTTTTGGTCTACAGATAAGAAGACGGATTTTAAAAACAATATTTGTATTGATACTGTGAATAATACTGAAATGTTTCTTGATGAATTATTGAACACACCTAGTAACATATTGAATCATCTCTAAATAATTTAGGTCTTGGATATATTTGGTTAAATCAGGGATGTGAAGTAAATAGTTTTTGGTTAAAAAACACTGTGTCTCACTGCCTCACAGATCAGTTTATTCAGGAATGGAAGTCAAATGTAGACACAGCAAGTAGTTGTATTAATTAGACTTTTTAAAAAATGAGCTGTGTTATGAAAACTACTTAAACAAACTGTCTTCAAATCTGAGAATCACATACACTCGTTTTATAGATGTAGGAATTTGAGTAAATTACCTGTTGTTTCTGGTAGTTATTTGAATATTTCACTAGCAAATAGATTATGTGACAAATGTGATAGTAATAGTATTGGTGATGAGTTTCATTATGTTTTAGAATACAGTTTCTTTAATGATGAAAGGAAATCATTTCATATTAAATTTTGTCAGTTATTCAATTCATCAGGTAGAGAATTGATCAACTTGTGTAAATTGTTATTTTATATTTCCAAACAACTGAGATTATCTTCCTAATTTTGTTCAAATCTAATCTATTTTATTTGCGTATGTTTATTTTTATATTATGTAAAAATGTTTTGTTCTGTTGTTGCAATAACTGAAATTGTTGTGCCGTACTGAAATTTTGTGTTAAGTGCTTATGTTCTGTACCTTGTATTAGTAAGGTTTTGAACAATAAAAGAATCTTGAGTCATGCCAGAAATTCAAATTTTGTTCAAAAGTGAGCGCGTGGGCGGAGTAACGCAGCTTATGCTTATTCACGGCGTAGACAAATGAGATTGCTTTTGTGGAATCTTCCACCACAACTTGGCTCCTTTCAAGAAAGCAAATGCAAACCAAGCAATCAGCCTCAAATGGCACTCACACTTTAGTTCGAGTTCGAGGCGCCGCTTAATTGGTTAGGCCTGCCTAATTTGGGCAAGTAGCTCGCCGCAAGTCCAAGGGAAATGCCCTCCTGTGTTATGGGTGCATTTATTGCTGCACGACAAGCTCGTTTTGGGTGCTGGCATTGATGCTCTGTAGTATAGTTTGATCAGCTCGTAATTGGCGGGCCTTATGACATCGCGGATTGATATCAATATTTTTTTTTTTGAGAATTGTTTTGTGACATTTCGCCACTCGTCTACTTTTCGGCGTAGTTATAAAAGCCTAACAATTCCCGCCGATTACGAGCTGATGAAACTATAGGTCTACTAGGCCTTGGCCTATGTCACGGTGATGAGTGATTCTGTTGATTAAATTGTAAAGCTTCTAGAATCATATTTAAGCAGATAGTATATATTTTTCTGCAAGAGCGTTGATTCCTTAGCAATTTGCAAAATTTCTGTCAAGTCCTTTCTTTCTTTCAATCTTATAATGAGCCCTTTCAGCCATGTTGCCCATAGTTGGTCATTAGGCCTATTGGGTGGGGGACAAATGAAACATGAAAGGTCATCCACTTCTGGTCAATGGCCAAAAACGTGATTTTCACTAAAAATGCTACTTTTTCCACAAATTACACAGCACGATGATGGCACTTGGGGCACATGCATCAGCTATAATGAAAGACAAAGATAAAGACAATTTATCGCGTCTGACGTCACCTGTCAATCAAACTCGAGCACGGATTGTTTAGAAGTGTCGTGATGATGACTTGCTGAACGCGGATTTATAACCGGGCGCCTTATTGTTAATTTTGCACCTTTCGACATGCAAACCATCTCAAAAGTTAGGTCTTTTTAGTAGGAAACTTTCTTTGGTGAAGGCACCATGTCGACAATGCCTAGAAAAGCTGCTTTTTGCCTTGTAAAAGTACGTAATTTTTCGCCATTTGCTGCTATTCCTTTTCTCCGATCAACACCAGATAGACGGTCTTTCTTTTACGCGCTGATTAACCTGTGTAAACCAATCAAGGATCGTAATTGACAGTGACATCAGACGCGATAAATTGTTTTTATCTCTGTCTTTAATTATATACCCAGTGTCTAAAAGTTATTGTCCAGAATTGGAGTCAAAGCTCATTAAAGGGATACTTCCGGTATATGACCAAATACCCTAAAATCATACCGCGGAAACATGGCATGTTGCCTCAGGGGATCGACGCTAAGTCAGGTACCGCGTGAGCAAACTCAAAAATCATTTTCGGCCATAATGACCTTTCCATGACCTTTGACCTTGAGTTGGTCACGTGACATTTGTGCCACCAGCCATTGGTCCTGGTGACCAAGTAACATCGTTGTAGGCCTACTATATATAATTTGCGACTGCAGCAGCATTTTAGGCTTAGATTATTATTATGCCTGTGCCCTCTAAGCGTACTCGAATTCAGCTGACGCCGGTACAGCGTACAGACCTGGCGACATCGCTTATCTTACGCGAGAAGTTTCTTTTGTGTACGCTCGCGCTGTTTGCGCTATTTTGAGTTTGCTCACGCTGTACCTGACAGCGTCGATCCCCTGAGGCAACATGCCATGTTTCCGCGGTATGATGATGACATTACTTGCATACATCCATTGGGGTCAAAGGTCATTGGGGTCAAAGGTCATGTAGGGATTACTTTCGGTATGAAGCAAAATACCAAAGGAAGTCGAACTAAATATAATAGCGCATGACCAAAGTTGTACAGAAATATTTACATGAATATTGATTAACTTTTGGTTAACAAAATCATTTCACATACAGAGCGTAATACTAGGGAAAATAATTATGTAATACAACATTAATAATTATAATTATAATACTACGCGCTTCTTTTCATTTTCCGATGAATTATAGGATGGTGGAGTGCTGGGCCGGGTAGGGTGTGGGGTAGTGGGGTCAGGCAGTGGCATGGTAGGGTGGTGGGGATAGTA
Organism: Amphiura filiformis; assembly: GCF_039555335.1. NCBI lineage: Eukaryota > Metazoa > Echinodermata > Ophiuroidea > Amphilepidida > Amphiuridae > Amphiura > Amphiura filiformis. The sequence continues at coordinate 49,623,801 of NC_092646.1, read as the reverse complement.
GGTTTAGTGGGGTCAGGGTGTACAGTGCTGTAGGCACCGTAAACCACTAAAAACGAGCAATTCGGCGAAAATCCTGTCGCAACCATTCAACTTAATATATTGTACCAATGTGGATCGTAATATAAGAAAATGATCTTGGAATATCTTTAACACATCGATGACATAACAGGCTATAATATCTGAAAATTTGATCATTCAAATCGTATTATTTTGGAAGTAGCGATGTTTCGAAGTTGGCCGAGTGGTCAAAACCCATATGTCGCAAATCATGAACTTCACATATTTGTGTAATAAAAGTAACACAATGAATATGCTTTGAAATAGTATTAAAATGTAATTTATAGTGTATTCCTACAAGAAAAATAGGAAAACACCATCCCTAAATTGGAAAAGATGATTTATTTACAATTGAAATTTGTCGCAATACTCCGTGTAACCTACGTTACATTGACATGTTATCTAACCCTTGATAACCTTTTTTTTAAATCAATTTAGGTATCATGTTTTGCCTTTATGATGTCAAATTAATAGCGTGGAAATAAAATTCATGACTGAAAACGTAATGTGGGTATCCATTTTAGAGAAAAGCAAGACAAAGTACCATGATCTATGACCGTATAGTTAAGGAAAGTAGCCTACGTTACCAATTTTCTAAAAATCAAACGGTAGAATATATACCTGGTAGGTAGTAAACATTAGCACGGGATACCCTCATAAAAGTGAAATAATTTTGTTGCACTGCTATCATTAACAGAACATGTGGAAATTTTAGAAGTTTAAATGAAACATCCGTTACTGAAACATACGTTACCAGTATTTGTACGACCATGATTAAATTTAAGAAAATCACAACAGACTCCGCCTGTTTGATGTATAGAATTGGCTTCATTATTAACTAAATGCAAACTATAGATGGCGCTATTTATCCTAAATCATATTTCTTTATTTGCAAGGGTTAGGTGATTGATACTGCCATTAAAACAGCTGGAATAGGTGAAACAAGCAACAAGGAAATTTTATAAACAAATTTTATCAAACAATAAATGGAATTATTTGTATTAAAAGCTTAAAAGGGTAATTTCCAGTAACTAAATAGCGCCACCAATTTTGTCATAAATATACTAAGTATACATTTTATATCCGAAAAAGCTTTAAAAATACTATAGAAGTGAATAATTTTGTAAAAGAGGGGAAATGAAAGTTGAGAACGACTCAAAAGCATCTGTATACATTAGCACGATATCACTTTTAGCTGTTTAAGCCTAAAATTTGGTTGTACATGATGTTTTGTTTGAAAAATTAATAAATGATCCCATCAAACAACCGTGGCCTGCATGTAATTTTTAGGCTAGCAATGTAGAACATTTTTATTTTTTTGAGTTCTATGAGTATGTAAATGATTTGTAACATACGTTACGTAACATACGTTACCATTCTTAACAGTGACACAGTGCAATATGAGGAACCATTATGGAAATTATTTGGTGGTATAATGTCAAACACATTAAACTAGAAATTTTTTGATCCAATACTTGCATAAGATTCTCTAAAGTACCAGATAATAGTCTAAATTATGAAAGATGGATATTATATAGATTACTTATTCCACATCTCCTCTTCCACATTCACACTCACTCCAGGATACCAATGGTAAGGGTGAAATAAGACTTTTGGGTTGAAAGAAGCAAGTTCAAACATCCATTTCAAATAGTGAAAACCGATCATTAGCAATGCGCTTCCGTCGCTGACAAAAACACTGCTGAATTTTACCAACCAGTAGTAACGTATGTTACAGCAGCTTGTAAGTGTCATATGATACCAATGGTAAGGTGAAATAAGTTCAAACATCCATTTTTTAAAAATAGTGAAAACCGATCATTAGTTTGTTTGTTTTAAATGATCTTCCCGTAGGAACTTAGTAATGCGCTTCCATCCCTGACAAAAACAATGCTGAGTCTTACAAACCAAAGTAACGTCTGTTACAGCAGTAAATTTCGCTAGTTTTCTTGTAAGTGCCATAAATAAAAAAGTTTACAATATTACGTGCTCATATATATTATATAATATTTGTCTGGGTCAAAATTCGAAGTGTTATCTCTGATTTTATATGTGTAAACATGATTAGAATAACAATTTATTTTCCCCATTTTTGGAAATCCGAATTGCTCGTTTTTAGTGGTTTTGACCCTAGGGTGATTTGGAGGTGATGGTAGGGTTAGGGTGGTGGGCAGAGTGGTGAAGGTAGTGGGGTAAGGGTGGGACACGGTAGGGTGTGGTGGGGTAAGGGTGGTGTGGGTGTCCCTGTGATGATTTATACTTAAAGTGTAAAGGGTGGGATGAAAAGCCGACGATCCATTAAAAATTTTGACATTTCGTATTGAAGATATGGAATTTTCCTAAAACACAAAAAATAGGTCGTTTTGGGAAAAAATCCATATCTTCAATATGAAAGGTCAAAATTGTCAATTGATAGTCGGCTTTTCCTCACAGCTACATACACTTAAAAAATGTATCATTAGATTCATAAAATTTACTTCGAGGACTGTTATATATCAAAAATATGAAAAATATCAAATTTTAATAATTTGTCATAAAATTTGTATTGTATCGTGAATTTCAAAAATGAAAATTATTTGATATCAGAAAGACATTCTTCGTATTCAGAATGCAATTCGATATGTCTGATGTGCTCTCATGTCCCACAAAAATACTGTCGAAACGCTCAAAACGCTCATTCCATATCCCTTAAAGCAAAATAAAAAAATCACCAAATGGGGATAAAAGTTGTCTAAGGAAATATCATGGTTTCAAGTAGAAAAAGAAGACTGCTGGGCAGAGTATACCTCTGACATGACCCCGGAGGGGGTTCTCCCTGGTTAAAGGTATACGGGGATGTGCCACGGTTTTGGGGGTACTTTGCAATTTTGGTATATCTGGCAACACTGTATATACAGATGTGTTTTCCCCGAGCTCAAATGCAACTTTTTCATAAGACCAATGTATCATCTCAACATGATGTGGTCGATGTTGAACTCGGAGCACTACCATATGGTTTATGAGCTATACAAAGTTGGTATATTTTCATACTTTGAAAAAATTGAAAAACACTCCTATTTCAAATAAATGGTATAACCCACCCTGACATCTGGTGATCATTTTTTTACTTTCAATGCGGCATCTAATGTTTGACCTATTCATACCATATAAAGAAAACATTATATATATATTGTGTATATTAGTAACACTGGCTTCAAAACTTGACAATTTCACTGCTGAAAAATGCCAAAATTGTGAAAATAGGCCTAGAATAGACATTTGGCTGTTACCATGTTAACGGGGATATTTTTCCGAAATTTATCCCACGTGTGTTAGTTTGAGGTCAAGGTCCATCAAATATGAAAGTATAAAGAAAATTTATTTTTTGACCGTGGCAACTCTATTCTCAAAAATAACAGATGGTAGGGTTAGGGTAGGGTGGTGGGCAGAGTGGTGAAGGTAGTGGGGTAAGGGTGGGACACGGTAGGGTGTGGTGGGGTAAGGGTGGTGTGGGTGTCCCTATTCACCCCGGATTAGATGACATTTACCTGAAACATATTAAAAAATTTATTCTGAAAAATCCCGTCAGAATAACTAATCTTTTAAGTTGTAGGGCCGGAAAGGCTAGGTCCTGGTGCATTTCCAGCTCATTTTCTAAAATAGTGGCCATGGGAGCAGGAAGGTTCAGACCACCCCATTTTTAGAGCTCTTTTTAGACAATTTTATTTTGGACATCCTTACCCTATGTCCTAAATTTAAGTTTTTATATTTCTAAATTTATTCTTTCACATCTGCTGAATCATTTTCTAAATACTGTTTGATTGTTCTTTCATCCTGTCGAAATAGGAAAAAAGTGTTAACCAAATGCAAAAAAAAAGAGATTTCAAAAGCTTTCTCATTTTTGTCCCTATTGACCCACATGTTCTATTCACCCCATATGGTACTAGTCATGCTAGTAGCACTGCCACTGTCAGGGTATGCTCGGTGCTCCCCGGAATTATGAAGAGCTGTGAACAGTCAAAATAGAAAGATTAAACGAGAACTTACCTTGTTTGAAGTTTAATCTTGATTGTATTAAGGTGGCTGTGTTCTCTCAGACATGCGTGTAGTAAAAGTGCCATAACTTTGTAATTATTCGCGCAAGGCATATAAAAAAGGCAAGACATCAGTGAGTCTAAATATGAATACACACAACAACAATGAAGAACCCCCCCCCCCAAAAAAAAATGAATTTTTGGCAAGTTTTCCTCTGTACATCATAACAACAACAACAAAAAAACCCACTGTTTCCACTCTTTTTTTGATATTGACCTTATTTTTGGAGATATTGACCATATAAGACATCAAAGTGAACTTTTTAAAATACACAAATGCCTATTTGCACAAAATGATGCCTAAAATCGGAAATAGACCAAAATATAAGAAAATGAGAAAACCGTTTCTTAAATCGATCATGCTTTTTATGATGAGCATAATTGCTTACCTATAGATGCTGTATTTATTGAGTTATCACCGAGAAAATGAACATTGAAATAAAGGCCGTTGAAGTTTAAAGTGGTCACATTTTGCACTTTGATCGAAGCTTACAGAAGAATGCGACAGTTCTCGTTTTTCTACCTTACATTACGTTAACATCGGGTAAATCCACAGCCCCTTGAGAAGTTTGGGCGAAATCTATTTATATCTTGATGTTTAAATCGGGGGAAAGAACTTGAAAAATTTCACATTTTATAAGCTAAAGCAGAGCCATTTGACCGCTAGGTTTTTGTCAGGCGGCGGATGACATGATCGAGCCGGCAACTCGTGAAACCGCCCGGCCGTATGGCATTTATACTCGGTTAGTTTTGTGGGGTTCATTATCGAACCCCAACGGTTTTAGCTTGTATTTATATTATTTATCAACATAGGCCTATTTGTTTGTGATATTTCAAGCGTTTTAAAATTTCAAAATAATCCCATTCAATTACACGGTTGACGATGAAAATTTACTGAATTTAGGGACTGCACGTCATACACCACCTGGTTTTTGTGAAATCAGTGCTTCCGTGGTGTTTCCATAAGATGCGCCGCGCATGCAGATAAGCGTCGCGTATGCGTCGCGTATTTGTGCGTTACCAAATTGCGCGATACGCAACGCGATGCGTTGTTGCTCGCGTGTACCCTGCTGGTACAACAAAGATTTTCTTTCCTTTTAAATTTCAAACACGAGTGGAATAGTGAAATAAAATCCTTAAATATTGCAGTTGGAGTTTACAAATCTGGATTTTCATTCCTTGTATTTATAAAAAAAAACATAACAAAGTACAAACATATCAAAAAAACCTCAATTTCGCGAAAGAAACAATGTCTATAGAGTACACAGCCGCGTTAACCACACATAGTCTGCGGTCAACTACATAAGCTGTTAAGTCCAGCTTGATTCCGGTGTTTCCCGGTTTAGACTGCTCAAAGGAGGATTTCGTGATCCTAGCATTCTCTTTTTATGACATTTTTCAGTAGATATCCACGAAAAAAGCTTATTTCCAACATTTCAGTTGATTCCGATTTTGCGTTTGTGAGTTATGCATGATTATGTGAATACACTGCTCCATAGACAATGTGTTGTAATTTCGTTCTGGTGCACCAGAACGAAATTCAAATTTGGCGATATTTTTGCTAAAGGAATTAATCTATTATCTAGAAATATTTAGTACATAAACATTATGTAGCCAGAGGTATCCAGTGGTGTAAAAATCTCAACTTTTTTTGGGAAAAGTGGGGGGATAAGGCTGTGGATCACGAAATGCCCCTTTAAGTATGTCATGTACATAAAATATAATTGAGGTTGATTTTTGTTTCATTTTGTCAACCCTCAAAAGGTGGATAGTTTGCTGTCTTTGTGCTGAAACTAGAGCAAAAGGCATACACAGATTCAGCATAAGATCCTATCCTTGAGTGCGATTTTTTCTGCCAGCGATACTTTTCTCAAATAATTAGGTTTTGGTGGATGCAAGTTATATTTATAGGTTAATGAACGCGTATTACTTATTGGGAGAGAAATTAGACAAAATAATGCACGCGCGCTGATGTTGATGTGTCTAATGCACGAGCCCCGTGCATTGTGTCTAATGCACGAGCCACGAGCACGGGTTTTTTAAATTAATTTTTAAAAACTAGATCAAGATATCTAGGACCCGTTTTCTCATTTTTTTAATTTTGACCAGATTCACCAAAAATTTTTGAAATTTGGGCCAAAATCGGGCTTTTTTATGATTTTTTTGAAAAATCAGCATTTTTTTTACAATTGTTGGCGCAAATTTCTGAAAGTTGGTCGAAATTCAAAAAAATGAAAAAACAGGTCCTAGATATTTTGATCTATTTTTTAAAATTAATAAAAAAAAATTTGGCCCAAGAATTTTTTTGTTACGATGCACGAAAAAGAAGTGGGCCAAAAAGCGTTATTTCTAGGATTTTGACCTCACAGATGAACTTATCAAGTCTTTGCCATTCTAAATATGTATACTTTTATATACTTTAGACCAACAATTTAGAAGTTATGAGGCCCGAAAGTTTCCATATTTCAAGGGTTCAGACCAACCTTAAGCGCAGCATATCCTAATTTATTGTCTAAATGTAGCCCTGTTAAGAAAGTCAACACCCGAGGTATAGAGGTCTACACTGGATTTGTTTGCTGTCGATGGCAAAAATCCAACCAGTCCCTCATTTCAAATATATAGTTTTGGTTTCTCTTTTGTTCAGAAACCAAAAATCAAGGGATTAAAAAGTAGAGCTGATCTGATCTGCAATCATAACACTATTATGCTGGGAGGACACAGTATAGGGTATATAACCAGAAGTATACAATAGCCTATTGTGCTAACATAATTATTATCATGATTGATATCGGAAATCTATCCCGCGGACGACAGTTGATGCTCTCTGTCGAAGGTAGGTGAGCCTTTGCATCGGGGCCTGAGATTGGAATTCCAGTTTCCTTTCTCACGAAGTAAGGGCTAAGAGTAAAATTGTACAATTGTGTTTGGGAGTGGCCTTCTCTCTTTCTCTTTTTCCTAGCTATTTTCTTCCATTTCTTGCTTTGTTTATCAAAGCTATCTAGGCCAGCATGCATATATTAGCCTACACTGGCTATCCAGGCTTGTGCATTTGTATGAGCTTGGAACGGTCCATGGTTTTCCATGGATTAGCATGTGTTCCTCACGGACCAACCTGGGTAAACAAACAAACAATATATTACACTCACGAGTTCTAGGCCTAGAAATCATATACATGCGCGTATACTGAAGGATGGGGTGGGGTGGGGGAATTTGTTTGTATGAAACATAAACGATGCATGGAGATGATTTGATTATGAATTAGTTTATTATCCCCGGGAAGCACAACCCATACCTCTTTAAGAGGGGCCTCCCCTCCCTATATAACCACCTCTTTCCTAAATTACCCCTTTCCCCTCCTCCTCCCCTACATTCGATATCTTCATCTCGAGCTCTCCTCCCCTTCTCTTTCACTTCCAATGCTCTCTCTCATATGTTTCTCTCTCTCCCGGCCCATATCCCCCTCTATCTTCTACTTTTTGCAGTAAAAATTGCTTCAGTAAAAGTCATTAGGTTATTAGAGGTCATATAATGGCCTTCCATCGATTCTGGTACATGGGATTAAGGACATGAATCGATTTTGTTTATAGCACCTATACAATTACAGTAGTGGCCCCTTTTGTAATGTTGAATGCAAATATTTCGATGGTCTATATATTTTCACAGTGAAATCAGCTTAGGCTATTTCGTAGTCTCAAGCCAATGCTTTCAAATGTAGACTGTTTTGTTCGACTTCTCTGCTCGTGAATATTGCACTGCGAAATTTAAACATTTCTTTTGTATACTTAGATCAGGTAACTCGAAAATCCTGTAATTTTATTCGCCACACCACTTATACGAAACTGAAACCAAAACCGAAACTACCTGTCACAAATGTTTAGTTTTAAACAAAAGGTAGAAACAAAGAGTTCGATATCTTGTGATTCAAGTAGTTAGGCAGTACAATAGGAAACCACGTGACCAAAACCAAAACTAAAACTATATATTTGAAATGAGGCACTTTTGAATGTAGACATTAGAGACATTGCGATTTCCAAACGTAGACATCGGACGTATGTTGATCTATTCAAAACCACTCTCCTGTATCGAAGCGAGGTCACGTATTTAGCTATTTTTGAAGATATTCCACGTGCGAAATCGACGTAGATACATCGTTGAAAATGCACAAAATTTGTCCATTTCACAATATGTTAAAGACAGTCAAAGATAATGAACATACGAAGGAAAGTCTAATTATTATTATGATATTTTTTGTTTGTAACAAATCATTATAATAAAGGTACAGCGACGTGATAAAAATGGACTAAATTTAAACGCAATATTCATACGCAGAGATTGTCCATTGAAATGTGTATGATACTTTGCGTACAAAAAATTACATTGCGATTTCCCATTTTGGATTCCAACGTAGAATAAAGCGCAGATGCTACGTTGAAATATGCTGATTTTACCTCATGTCTAAGTCCATGCCACGCGCCCAATTTTCAGGACGAAAAAGTCTCATTTTGAAAGTAAAGTCATGATGTATGGATGTAGTGATCTTTAATCTACCAAAATATATGTTTTTGAGCAACTATAATATTTGGGGAGCACAAAAAAACCCAATTAAGTTTAATCAGCATGTCGGTCAAAATTTTGTTTGAACTAGGCAGAGACTCGGCTTACTGTTATTTTTTCAATCACTATGCCCTCTATCGACCTAGATTAGATTAGATCATATATTATAGTCTTTTTCCAGCTGAATTGTTCTCCTTCGTGACAAATGAGCACAATCCAGTTTGGAACCGAGACTAGCAATATTTAACACCGTATTAACGTACGTAAAAACGTACGTAAAAACGTACGTGAAAACGTACGTTCCACGTGCTGCGTTTGGAAATCGCAATGTCTCTATTATACTGTCTCTGAGTCGACTCTCTCCACGATGCGAGTAGAATTGGGATAGTCCTCTCCGATATTCCTGTGTTGTGACATAACGTCTACAATCCACCAATGGAGCTCGGCATGAGCTGCCTCTGACAATTTCATTGAGGGGATGGAGAAGGGAAGGAAGAAAAGTACAGAGAATGGAGAAGAAAGGAATGATAAATAAATGTAGGCCTAATAATAATTATTATAGAAACTAAACACAGCCACATAGGCCTAACACTAACAGCACTATAGGCAGCCATTCGATGACGTCAATGCCTTCATGCGTTACGTAATTAAAATGCCCAGTCAGATCATGTACTTTACACCTGCCAAGCACAAGTCACCCAATTTCGAAAATTGGACGTTCAATCGTGGTTCAATGTACACTCTCATGAATATTGATTGGCAACATTTTCCAATTTGTCAGTGCTCAAATCGGACACAATAGAACAATGGTATTATCTATATAGCCCATAATACCAACCAAAATTTAACTTCGAGTGCCCCAGGGTATTATTATTCATGTGCATTCTAGACTTGCGTCTAAGCAGTCATGTCAAAACAAACGATTATGATTAAAATCCATTTAACCAATTAATGATATAACTGAAAGCAATCTTGCTTTTTGGTTGTTCTTTTATTTACAAACTGAATTTATTTGCATGCAAAATTACTTATTAATCATGTCATGTGATCATTGATCAAGCATTAGAAGTTTATAATGAACGGAAAATAAAATACCTAAAAAGACCCTATTTTGCCGTACTCGAGAAGGACTCGAAGCCGGGTCCCCGAGTCCTTGGGGTCCGAGTCCGAGTACCTTAGCTTCCGAGTCCAAGTCCGAGTCCTTGAAAAAAGGACTTGAGTCCGGACTCCCGAGTCCTCTAACACTGGAACTTTGGTCTCTGTTGATATTGGTTTTGGCCTTGGGTCATTTGAACTGCTTTCAGTAACTGCTGCACAGCGTCATCATCCCTATATCTTCGTGTCAAAAATTGCCGTGATAGTACGGCGAATCCTCTCGTTTTTCAATAGCTACGCATGGCGATTTTGTTCGAGATAGGCCGAGCGACTCAGGCTAAGCATACTATTTACACCATACGACTATCATATGAGATACCACCAAGTTTCTATTCTACACATTATTACGATTTGTGCATGCTCTAGTACCCCATATGATGTTGCTATTACAAGAAAATTCGATTTGTTTTTAGGTAAAACCCAGATTTTGTTTTTAATACACTACCTTGAAATTAAATACACTAATTAGCGGCCATTGCTGTTTGATGTAGATATATTTTACTGCATTTTATAAGCAACGATTTTGAAATCGTAAATAAAAATTGTGATATATTTAATTTTGAGAATTTACAATTATATAAAGGAACACATTTAGCCCATTCACCTAAGATCCAGGTGCTTGTATAGAATATTCATCACCGTATCTATAACACAATGCATATGTAAACTTTCTTTATCTGTGTCAATAATAGAGTATTGATTTCAATAGAATTGAATACATTTTGAGTTTGTACTTTACCAGTGAGCGATCTAGCTATCGATTTCTAGCTAATCAGATAGGACTCCTTTCCTTGCGTTCGGTGAAATACCAATCGCCCGTCGCTCACCAACGGAGTATGGAGCTGTATGGAAAAAATATTTATAATATAGGGTGTTGACACTGTGTGCTGGTGGACATTCTTCCCTAAAAAAGGGTTGGCAAATGTGCTTGCAGCTCATCATGCAGTTATTGTTAACTACATGTATGCACACAACACAGGGGCACTCACAATAGGCAATTGACCCGTACTGGTAACGCTGTGTTGTAGATATAGGAGATGAACTAGTTAGCGTCATATATCAAAAAGTATAAAAGCTATGATTTTAGTACTTGCTCTATCTTTCAATTACTTATTCTTTTCAAAATATCTGAATTTTTAATCCGGTACAAGCTTTAATAACGGGGGACCATACATTTGTATGAGAAAGGAAATCTACATCTTATCCAAACTCCCGTGTTAATCCAATGCACATTTTGCTTCACCGGGCCGCCCTGACTTGGTCGCATTTGGAAGATGGGTGCCACGAAACCGTAATAGGTACACATTTAGTACTTTCTGTCAATCAAGTATGGTTTATTCTCTACATGTCAATCTTTAAATTATTAGCATAGTCCTTATAATAACGGGAGACCGCCTTGATAAGTAAATGATAGCAAACCAGTGAAAAATACCCCAAAACTCGGTCAGTGGAGCTCCGCCCGTACATGTCAATAGCATCATTATCGATTGGATTAGTCGACCGTAGCGGACAATTCGATCGCTCATTGGATTAATATTATCACGTGGTAAGAAATTTCCATTGGACAACCGATTACTATAATGGTTTAGTACTGCATATTTCGGTTTAATCTTCACTAAGCGGGTTTATGGCTGAAAAGGTCAGGTCATGTGATTTGCCACCTCTCTTGCCGGATTGCCATCCGGCAAGAGAGGTGGCAAATCACATACTGCAGTTTTGCCGGATTGCCATCCAGCCACATGGTAGGGGCGGCTGTTGTGGTTGTAGAATTTCTTCCTAAATGGGCGACCAGCATAATTACTAGTAAACGTGCGACCGCCATAAGCATAACCGCGCATCACACCAGCTGCTTTTTGTTCTTCATCAAGGTCTTTTACTCTTTTAGACATCTGATCCCCAAAAAGCCACTCAGTTGGCTTTACAGTTGGTTACACAAATGAACGTATCTCTTATTTAACGCGGGCTTGATGAGTTCTTCCTGAGATTATTCATTTCAAAGTATGCATGGGCTATCAACGCTAGTCCTTCTTCTTGTTCTGGTGACGGTTTTGGCGTCTTGGCCATGGCAATAAGCCCTTTTACCACAGTCTAATAAATTTCGGGACAAAGATAAAGTTTACACTAATTCAAAGGATATTGCTAATGGCTTTAGCGAGTTCTTTGTAAACATTGGTACAAATCTAGGTCAATCAATTGACAATATTCCTGGCATTGACTATTCACATTATCTTTCAAAGAATAAGACTGCGAACAACAACAGCGTCCTATTTACACCCATCACTGAACATGAAATTCTCAAAATAATCAATAAACTTGATTCAAATAAAAGTCCAGGGCAGGATGGTTTTGGTTCATTCATCATCAAAAAGGTAGCTCCTGGAATAGTGCATCCACTTGTAACCATTTTCAATGTATCCATTTCCACTGGCAGAGTACCAGACAGTCTAAAATAGCAACGGTCATTCCCCTGTATAAGAAGGTTGAATGTGATTTGTTTTCAAACTATCGTCCTGTTTCTGTTTTACCCATTCTATCAAAGATTCTTGAACGTCTTGTATTCAACAGATCAGTATCATACTTAGATGCACATAGCATTTTGTATAAGCGCTTATATGGTTTTAGAAAAATATCGTTTTACAAAAAACCACAGTACATATATGGCAGTGATAGATTTGGTGAATAAAATTACGGACGCAGTAAATGAAAACAAATTTACTGCTGATATCTGCTTGGATTTATCAAAAGCGTTCGATACAATTGATCACTCAATACTGCTTAGTAAACTCTACCATTATGGCTTCAGAGGTGTATGTTATGACTGGTTCAAAGACTATCTGTGTAACAGAATACAGTTTGTAACTTACAATGGTGTTTCATCAGAGAGCAAAAATATCACTTGTGGCGTGCCTCAGGGGTCAATATTGGGGCCACTGCTCTTTATTTTGTATGTTAATGATATCCATCTCGTTACAAATTCTCTCGATGTTATATCCTTTGCAGATGATACTAACTTGTTTTTTTCACACAGCCAACTTGAGGTAGAAATAGTAAGGAATAAAGAGCTTACTCATATAGACAGATGGTTTAAAATAAACAAACTATCCGTAAACGCCCAAAAAAAACCCTACATGTTACTTGGCAGTGGTAAAAATACATGCTCTGACTACACTCTACATCTTTGTCTTGACTCAAATGAAAGTGAAGTCACTCCCCTTAAAGAGTCACCAGCACAAAGTTTCTAGGCCTTCAAATTGATCAATTGATCAAAATCTTACTTGGAAGGAGCATATTGTTAGTGTCATTAAAACTTGCTCTCGAAATGTTGAACAGAGTCAAACATTTTCTACCCAGTGAAGCTTTGTATACATTATATTGTTCGTTAGTCTTGCCGTACATGAATTGTAGTATTTTAGCATGGGGATGTGCCTGCTCTTCATATATTCATAATCTTTTTAAAATTCAAAAAAGAGCATTGCGTATTAGTAACAGTAATTACAGATCTAGAACTAATCCTCTGTCACTTAAATATAATACTTTAAGCATCAAAGATATGTACGCTCTAGAGCTTGGGACATTCATGTATAAACATACAAATTGCTTATTGTTTTTGACGACGTTTTTACAAAGCACTCTGAAATTCACGCTATAAGCACTAGATATAGAAACAATCTCATCTTACCTCGAGTCAAGAAAGTCTTTTGTGAGAAATCTATTCAATATGCAGGTATAAAGCTTTGGAATGCTATTGATTCTGATATCAAGTGCTCGTCATAAGTGAAGCAATTCCGGAAAAAGTATAAACAACATCTTATGCAAAGCTATTCTTAATTGTATAGTCTTTCAATCATGTGACCTTATCAATATTTTGGTCACTAATTTCATTAATTTACTTTCAATAATTAGTTTTTGATATGTGCATTTTGTTTTTTGTTTTTCTTTGTTTTTCCTTAAATGTTAACATAGGATATGTCATTGATGGACATGACAGCTGGTTGGTTGGATTCGGCATTTTTGTTGTCTACCAACCTGCTGCCATGTCAAATAAATGCCACATACCTGTATCAAGGGGTTACAGAGCTACAGGCCTTTGGGCCTCAACTGTAATTCTTTCACTCATCGTTGTATTATGCATTTCCATAGTTTATTATATATGTATTACTCCTTATATCTGTATAATGTATTATTCTTATGTATTATTCTTGTATCATGTAATGAGTGAAAAGATAATAATAAATCTAATCTAATCTAATAATCTAGGCTTCATTGCATTTTGGATCTAAACACCCTTGGAGCGTGTGGCCGGAGAAAGATGGTCCCAAATAGTTGTTGGGGTGGGGGGGGGGTTACCTTGGGCATCCGTAAAGTAGGACAGTTCTTCGGTTTTTGGTATCTATCACACGCCTTAATTTTTGCCTCTTCAGCCATGTCTGACACCATCAGACAACTTAAATCATTTGCCGTTTTTTGTGTGATAGGTTCGCCTTCCTTTAAAGGAATAGCAAAACGCTGGGCAAACCCAATGTCCATCATCTCAGTATCCGCCTGAGAGCCACTGGCAGTGGTATTTGACTTATCAATATCATTCACCTCGCCCTTTTTTTGATTCTACGGCTATCCCAACAGTGCTTCCACTTGGTTCATCTTCATCATTATATTCACTATCCGAGATACGATGTTCATTAAGGTCTATGAATCTATACATCCTCGAATTATCGGGAACTGTATCACCAGGCATGCCAGGGGCAGCTAAATCACTGTTAACTGAACTTATCGTCCATGTCCCCAATAGGAGTCAACATCTGCATATCATGTTCTGAAAAGCAGTTTGCTGCTTTTGCTGTGTCTCCATCGCTTGGGCTAGCTTCCCAAGTTCATTTTGCATAATAGTTATGTCCGTACCGGGGCTGCTTACAGCCTTATGGTCCGTTCATACTACCACCGTATTTGCGATGCGTTGCTTTGCGATGCGGTGCGTTGCCGCACTGCATCGCACTGCAAAATACTGCATTGCGTATCGCAATGAAGTTAAATACATTTTAACTTGGAAATGCGACGAGTTGCGTTGAGTTGCGGCAAAAAGTAATCAATATATCGGCATCGCAAAGCAACGCATCGCAAATGCGGTGGTAGTATGAACGAACCTTTACAGGTCGGAGTTTTATCGGATTTCTTCGGCGCCTTAGCGCTAGATCCAGTCTGTTTCGCCATGTTCGACTTGGCCTTGGCTGTCGTATTTGGCTTCGTCTTGGCTGCCGAATTCGGCAGTGTGTCCTTTTGGATGCCATTTCCAGAATCTTCAGTCCGGGTTTTCTCCATTTTATAGAGAGTGACAGTCTCGGATACTTATATTTCATTATTCCAAATATATATAAGAATGATAATCCTCAAACTTAGTCGAAGATTATTATGAATTTAGGTAATTTCTTGCAAGAAATTATCTTGATCAACCACGAAATGTGCTTCACACACACACGTTGCACAAACGTTCTGACCACGTGTGCGCAAACGGGATCTCACGGAATCTCGAAGTTACGAGATAAAATCAAGGGTCTTTCAAGCTTCCTGGATGTAAAAAACCAATAATGTGAGGGGATGAACAAGCAAATTCAGTGGCAGTAGTGTAGGTCATATGGGGGCACTGACCATGATAGGGGGGGCTGCACCCAGTTGTTTTTTTTTTGGGGGGGCACAAGCCATTTTCGGTAATTTTCTTCTTGGACGCTATATGCCATGTGAGAAATTTAGGTGTTTAAAATTAGGCCAATTGAAATAAATATAACATAATGGGGGAGGGGGGGGGATGCAAAGACTTTTTAGCATATCAAAAGGGATTCGTGTCCTTGTTAATTAGCCTTCCTGTATTCAAGGAAGAGTAAATACTTCTGTCATAGATATAAGGCAGATTGTCTTCATCAAGTGCACATTGAGCCTTTCCCCATTATCATCAAATAAATTTGAATAAATTGATTATTTACAATTAAATAAAAAATGTTATAACACCCATGGTTCTCTATTCCATTTTGCAGTTCAATATGTCAAATCCTTATTCACCATATTCTACTATTGGAACCAAACGCCGAAAGCTAGATGTACCAAGCCACACTCACCAATCCACACCCATATCCATACTACCAGATGCCACGGCCCAAGCTGAAGCCAGCAGTAGAGATGATTCTGGTGAAGCGCATGATGTAGGCCTACCAAGCCACACTCACCAAACCACACCCATATCCATACTACCAGTTGCCATAGCCCAAGCTGAAGCCAGCAGTAGAGATGATTCTGGTGAAGCACATGATGTACCAAGCCACACCCACCAAACCACACCCATATCCCTACAACCAGATGCCACGGCCCAAGCTGAAAAAGCCAGCAGTAGAGATGATTCTGGTGAAGCACATAATATACCAAGCCACACCCACCAAACCACACCCATACCCCTACTACCAGATGCCACGGCCCAAGCTGAAGCCAGTAGTAGAGATGATTCTGATGAAGCACATGATGTACCAAGCCACACCCACCAAACCACACCCATTTTCCTACTACCAGATGCCACGGCCCAAGCTGAATCCAGCAGTAGAGATGATTCTGATGAAGCACATGATGTACCAAGCCACACCCACCAAACCACACCCATATCCATACTACCAGATGCCACGGCCCAAGCTGAAGCCAGCAGTAGAGATGATTCTGATGAAGCACATGATGTACCAAGCCACACCCACCAAACCACACCCATTTCCCTACAACCAGATGCCACGGCCCAAGCTGAAGCCAGCGGTAGAGATGATTCTGGTGAAGCACATGATCGTTGTATAATGCAGCTTGCAGACACTCCTCATCCTGGTGTCACAACGTCCTCAGCAGGTAATTTTGCGTGCATAATTTTTGCATTTTTTGGCTTTTGACTGTTTAGCTTGTTTTAAATTTCACTTCCTCCCGTAGGCATATTCAAAAATGGACTATTTTCACGCCGCTTATATTTCAGGGTAGAGTGAGCCCCCCCCCTCTTGACAAAAAATGAAAGAGTAAAGTGCCCCTCTAACAAAAAATGAAAGAAAATCAAAAAGGCAAAGGAACAGAAAACAGGGCAAGGAGCCTGTTTCTGTTTCCCACCAAAGTTCACCCCGATTAAGGGCCACATTATCCTCGACATTATCCCAATCAAGTCCTTTTTGGAGGCGCAAAGACTTTTACACACACAGTCTCTCTGAAAAGATCCGCTATAAGTATATATCCCACTGATAATACCGGGTCAAAATGATGCAAGCGGATTTTCTCCGTCTTTGTCCCCGAATTTTTGTTATTATCCGCCCTACATCCGCCTCCTTGACCAAGAAAACTGGCTATGCCCCTGGATAGGATGATAAACCAGGTTGATACAACACAAAGACTCTGAATTCATTTTCAAGCATGCTGTCAAAAAAACAAGATGATGCTTCACTGGTTTGAAACTAAATATTTACTCTTTTCATTTTTTGTTTTGTTTCGTTTTGTTTTTTGATGAGAAAAAAGCTAGGTATTATTTTAATTAAAATTATGTTGTTGTTGTTTTCCTTTATTTCTTCCTTCAAACCATACAACAGCAAACATGGAAAGGCAATGCCAAGATATCAACCCTGAAGCAAGCAATATTGATCTACATGTAGCAAGCAATATTGATCTAACTGTAGCAAGCAATATTGATCTACCTGTAGCAAGCAATAGTGATCTACCTGTAGCAAGCAATAGTGATCTACCTGTAGCAAGCAATAGTGATCTACCTGTAGCAAGCAATAGTGATCTATCTGTAGCAAGCAATAGTGATCTACCTGTAGCAAGCAATAGTGATCTACCTGTAGCAAGCAATAGTGATCTACCTGTAGCAAGCAATAGTGATCTACCTGTAGCAAGCAATAGTGATCTACCTGTAGCAAGCAATAGTGATCTACCTGTAGCAAGCAATAGTGATCTACCTGGAGCAAGCAATAGTGATCTACCTGTAGCAAGCAATAGTGATCTACCTGTAGCAAGCAATAGTGATCTACCTGTAGCAAGCAATAGTGATCTACCTGTAGCAAGCAATAGTGATCTACCTGTAGCAAGCAATAGTGATCTACCTGTTGCAAGCAATAGTGATCTACCTGTAGCAAGCAATAGTGATCTACCTGTAGCAAGCAATAGTGATCTACCTGTAGCAAGCAATAGTGATCTACCTGTAGCAAGCAATAGTGATCTACCTGTAGCAAGACATAGTGATCTACCAGTAGCAAGCAATAGTGATCTACCTGTTGCAAGCAATAGTGATCTACCTGTAGCAAGCAATAGTGATCTACCTGTAGCAAGCAATAGTGATCTACCTGTAGCAAGCAATAGTGATCTACCTGTAGCAAGCAATAGTGATCTACCTGTAGCAAGCAATAGTGATCTACCTGTTGCAAGCAATAGTGATCTACCTGTAGCAAGCAATAGTGATCTACCTGTAGCAAGCAATATTGAACTACCTGTAGCAAGCAATAGTGATCTACCTGTAGTTCTTAATCAAACGTATGTGTCTGGTAACCAACCCAGATCTGGGGGAGATATGTACAACATAGAAGGGGATGCACATATACATATTCATGAAGCTAGTACAGCCCTTATTGATGGTGAGTTTTATTAGTGAAAATTTTTAATACAATTTTAACTTTTGGAACAGCATAGGCGTTAATCCCAGGAGGGTGATGTGTTTGATAATTAAAGCCGATTGGCCCCCTATATTTCAAGCCGAATTGGCGCCAATTGGAACAGTTATCTTCATGAACAAAAGTACTGAGTATTTCTGAACGTAGCCAGTCGAAATTTGGAAAATGATCTTCCGATCAAGAGAAGATTTTAAGAGATGTCCTCTTTGTTTGGAAAAATCATCAATTGCAAGTGGAGAAGATGTGTACCAAGGAAATCGCAGGGATCTGCACATCGCCACCCTCATAACAAAACTGCCTAAGTCAATCTTACATGTTTCTCATTTGCAATTTTGATTTTCTGAGTAATAAACCCATAGTTTATCAAATTTCCAGCCGCATTCTTCATTAACTTGTGTAATACATCTCTGTGATGTATTCGGCCGGAAAATTAAAATTGCGAATGAGAAACATGTAAGAATGACTTAGGCAGTTTTGTTATGAGGGTGACGAGTCATGCTGTTTGATATGTACAAAATTGCATGCGGATGGAGTTAGTAAATGCATGGTAATGTGATGTGATCTGTGAAAACCCTTCACATGTCACATTATCATATATTATGGTTTCAAGGTTTCATAAAGAGACATAGCACCCCTAAAGTATAATTGTGAAACCATCCGTAGCTCTCAATCTTAAAGTGGCTCTTACTTATTTTTGTATGGCTATAAACTAGCTATGGAGCATGCAGATCCTCTGAAATGCATTAATGGAATATCCCTCAAAGCTGCTGTGGTTTAAATCTTATCATGTTCCCTTTTTATATATTCTTTTAGAAATCTATATAAAATTATTTTTTTCTCTCCATCCACAGAATTGATGAACAGACAGGATTGTCAAACTACAAAGAAATGTACAGGTAAACTTGAAATGAAATGTAGTGGTTCTTTTTCACAAAATTATCTTTGCCCAGGGTATCTTTGTAAATTGTAGTCTTGGTGAAGCAGAACCCCTGTCCCTCTTCCACCATGCATAGAGAGATCATCATTAGAGCAACAGTACATAATTCTGTTAAATTTGTGTTTTGTGCCTCCTTCTCAATCATTACATAAAATAATATTAGTCTTTGATACAAATTGCTATATGTCTCCAAGCAGGTTTCACAAACGAATGCAGAATGCATCTTTTAAAAAAAACTTAATGTTGAATTAAGATGTCATTTGCCAGTGTTCAAAAGTGCACAGCATAAAACCGTGTTTCATTTACACAATACTTGTTGAAGTACAAACTACATATAGTATTCCTTTCAGTGGTGGTGGCACACAAACATTTTAAGAAACATTAATTAAATATAATTAATAATATAACACCATTCAATTTGGTTAAACAAAAAGAAAATCCCTGAATAACTGGGAAATATGCATACTAGGGGGGGCGAGGGTACTTAGTAAAAGTAACCATACAAGGAGATATGCTGCAAACGTGGCTCGCATTTCAACTATTTGGTACATCAGTGGGTCGACTTTTAAATTTTCCAGCGGTACATTGATCCTCACCAAAATTTAACTTGGGCACCTTCTTGTAAACATACATAATATGGAAGGGTAGAAATACTTTTTTCTAAATTACTTGTTAAGTGGAATGGTGGTGCGGATTTGACCATCAGATTAAAAAAAAAACCTTTAAAAAGGGATGGACCGGGACAGTATTGATTCCATGTGAAGTATGAGTAATGCTTTTGATATATTCTTTTCTTTGATAGTATTTGATGGCAAGAGATGGTCTGAAATTATATTTGGGACATAAAATATAATGATGTACGTGTAATTGATGATAAATTAAAGAAATCATTCTGCAAACATATCGGTAATCTTCCTTTAATATTCTGCAAGTTGCGCTATTACCTGCGGTCAGTTGATGTTATTGTTTTGAAATTAGAATATACAATTACAAGTATTGTTCAAGTAATTATCTATGCTATCCTGTATCGTTTTATGGATAAAAGTTTTTAGGTCCTACCTATAATATGGGCATAATTTATAAATGTAGGCCTATAGTTTTGAACAATGTACCCATTTGACATGCACTTATAGAAAATAAACAAATTATTGTCTTAATTTATTAATTATAAATAAAATGACACTTCATAAAATTACATTCAACATGATGAAAATGATTGAAGAGAAAACACACAATGTAGAGTAGGTAAGATTCCATGTGCATAGCTTCGCAGGAGTTTTGGACTAACAATCAACACAATCAGAAAAATACAGTATAAAAGTGAAGATTGTATTTGTAGTCATGGTAGGGAGTAATCAGTCCTTTATGTGCTTGACACTATCTAGTATATATATAGTAAACTATACATTGCGAATTAATATAAAATATAAAATGTCCATGATGTAAGGTGAGTTTATATAGCGAATAAACTAAAAACTGCAATGTATTTCTTAATATTAATAATAGGCATAGGTAAAAAGCAGAAAAGACAAAAAGACGAACCAATTTGGAGTAATGAATGAAACATGATGTTTCAGTGTGCATGTTCTCATTATTGATGGTTTGGAGGACTGTCATGTACATTGGATGTAAGCGTGATCCTAAAAATGCCTTTTACGGTGACCCAAACTAATTACAAGACCTCTTCTACATTGAGGCTGGCTTTCCCTTTTAAAGGGAATTTTTACTAGTGCACGGGTGTCCAATTTATGCAAAGATAGTTTGTAGTCCGATGGTATAAATAGTGAAAGAGACTAGACCCTCATTATCTACCAGGTTCACTCACAGTCTCATGCTGCTATGCTAGCTGCAAGTTAAACCCAGTGGCGGTAGTACATGTAATACTAATAGCGTGTCCCGACCTCGACCATGGTGACCTTTGACTATGGCAGTCTCTTTAACTTGGTAAGCCCAAGTGAAACTACACATGAAAGAGTTCTCAAGGTGAATGCTGTAACCGTCAGAGCGACTGACTTGTAACAATTTAACAACGTTTAATTTCATTCCTAAAAAAATTAAACAACCTGTTAATTTTTCATCATTGTTTCAACACAAAAATTCCCTTCACAAACACTTTAATGTTTACACGTTTAAACATTATCAAAACAACTTGCTCCAGGTCCACCTACGAATTCTATCTTATTCATATTCATTTAATTCCGAATAATACGTACCGGGCCAGCTCATGCTGGCCCGGTCCAAAAAGCCTCGTTGTTCTGTTAAAATAACGATGTCGCCTGTGTTGTATGAGATGATAGATGCACAACAGCAGCTAAAACAATACCTTCCCATTCTCAATCTTAAACATCTTTAAAATATTATGAAAAGGGCATTTCATGATCCACAGCATCATCCCCCCAAGTTGAGATTTTCATACCACTGGAAACCTCTAGCTACATAATGTTTATGTACCAACAATTTCTTGCAGATTAATTTGTTTCGCAAAAATATCGTCAAATTTAAATTTTGTTCTGGTGTACCAGAACGAAATTACAACACTGGCCTAGCAGTGTTATTATTGGTAATACACATAATCATGCATAACTCGCAAACGCAAAATAGGAATCAACTGAAATTTTGAGAATAAGCTTTTTTTGTAAATATCTACTGAAAAATGTCATAAAAAGCGGATGCTAGGATCACGAAATCCTCCTTTAAATAAGTATACCAAATTTGTAAATCCTACATTTTACAAGCAATTACCTACGGCTTGGAATCTATCAGTCTCATTGTTGCTATGCGTCTCTGATTGGTTCAAATAGCGTATACATCTATATAATAGTCGATGTGCACACACAGAACCATGTTATATTGTGTCATATAATATGACTAAGAACCAATAAGATTGCAGGAACTTCCTCTAAAGTGTTTAAGAATCAGTATTATAAAACGGTTAGAGGTATACATGCATGCATTGGTATTTTCCAACCGTGGGCACGTTTATCCATAACATACTACATATTACTCTGTTTCCTGAATAAATAGAAATTAGGTACAAAGAAGAATTGTTCTCATATTTAATTTTTTAATGCAGGAGAATCTTGTCTATTTGATTTGGATGGATGCAAACAAGAGCTCATCAAATTCTACAAGCATCAGATGAGCAAGATTCAACTCTTACCTTGGTGTGACGAGTCAAGGGCTATGGATGAAATATATGTCAGCCTCGAGTTGGAAGAGAAAACATCAATGATACAGCACAATGAAGATCTTGTTACTCTGACAACAGCAGAAGGGCAACCAGCAACAAGGGTATTAGTAAAAGGTGTAGCTGGAAGTGGAAAGTCAACTTTGCTAGCCAAGCTTGCTTATAGCTGGGCACAGCAAAAGTCAGACTCCTCACTCTCCAACTATGATCTTGTTTTTATCATAACCTTACGTGAGCTTCACAGAGATAACAGCCTTGTCGATGCCATTTTTGAGCAGATACTAGCTGATGATACCAATGTATCTAAGAATGAATTACAAGCCTTTCTTGAAAAGAACCCTGATAAGGTTATTATCCTTCTAGATGGATATGATGAATATGCTCATAGTGTAGATCAAACAAGTGCAAAGAATGGCATTGACAGAATTTTACAATATAGGTTGCTACGTGATTGCCGTGTTATTTTGTCAACTCGTGCACACAAGCATTTAGGTCAATATCAAATGAAGTATGTGTCTGTGAACCTGACTGGGTTTTCTCCTGAAAATGTAGAATTGTATATGACAAGATTCTTCCATGGAAACAATGAGATGGTTGAAGGTCTGAAGAATAGATTAAAAGAATCCCAAATTCTTACTTCCTTGTCAACCATACCAGTGATATTAATGTTGATGTGTCTTCTTTGGGAAGATGAACAAAAGTTACCAGAGGCACAATCAGAGTTGTATCACAATTTTGTTTTATATTTGTGGAGGAAACATTGTATCAGAAACGGAAAACAAGATCAAAGTGACTCTGATGCAGAGTTCATCAAAGCTATTTCTGAACTTGGACAAACAGCTTTTGAAGGACTCTGTCTCAAGGAAACTTTGAAAGATGAAAAACTTGTGTTTTCTGAGAACAATTTTACTCATTCACAATTCCAATTAGGGTGTGAAACAGGATTGCTTACAAGAGAGAGGTTCAGATCAAAACTGAACACGATTAGTTCTGTAACATTCCTTCACAAATCTTTCCAGGAATACTGCGCAGCAAAATACTTGGCTGATTTGTTTGAGACAAACCCTGATCAGTTTCATTGCACTTTGATGCAAATAGATTCATGGGATTTATTGTTGAGTAAAATGGAATTACTCAAGTTCTGTTGTGGTGTAGTTGATCGGGCAGGCAGAATTGACATAATCCTTCATGCAATACATCTGTTCAAATTGAACACAGATAGCATGAATGATCATGTTCACGTTGGTGCTCGTATAATTACCTTCGTAGATGATACAAAGAAAGACCTACTCCCTATTCTCAACTTATTATATGATAGTCAAATCACCCCCGGTCATGGTGAGTTAGAGACAACTCAACATCATGACCAGGTTTATACAGATAGTACAATGCTTCCTCGTGATGAGCAGCAGCAATCACCAGGAGGGATGTTATCCCTTGGCCAAGCAGTGAAATCCCTCTTTTCAAAGGGTAAATTGAGAGTGCTTAGTAAACCTCCCCAGTCAATGCCAATATTTCACAATTTTGTCATGTCTGCATTTGGATTGCTGTCACTGTCCAAAATCAAATCGGCTTCTTTTGAGTATGACCTCTCTGTTGCACCTCTAGATGTAGTTACAGGTGCATTGCAGTGTATGCCTGTTATACAGGATGTTTCTATTAATCATTGGACAGATTATACTAAAAGTCATAAGGCTTTTAAGGTAGACCATCACATGAAACTACTGGGTGAAGCATTGTCTTCATTATCCAGACTTGGTACAATATCATTTAAAGGAAAAATCGGAACATGTACTGACATTCACACCATTGTGCATAGCTTATCTCTATCCTCATACTGTCCACACTACACCCACATCGAATTTGACAGTGCAACATTTAACATCACTCATATGGCACATTTACTGTCTAAGACCATGCATCTCAAGGAACTTAACTTATTTGAGAATGAAATGACTCCAAGTGATGTGATGTCTCTATTAGATGCTATACAAAGCAACCTTGAATACTTGTCATTGAATGTCAATCATGTTGGTGAGGCAATAGGACACATTGATCACATCATGACACCTCACCTGCAAAAACTTGAACTTCGTACAGCCAGCCTAAATGAAGAACACATCACAATATTGAGTGAATCCCTTCCGAAGGCAACCAATCTACAAGTTCTTATTTTGTCCTGTAATACTGTAGGAATGGCTGCAGCACCTCTTGCCCAGCAACTACAGTATTGCCCCAAGTTGATGGAATTGTGGTTGGCCGATGCAGATATTCCAGACCAAGGCATCATTGAAATAGCCAACAGGTTTGTTTTCTTACCAAGTCTCTCTTTGCTTGATCTGTATGGCAATGATGCAGGAAATGGTGGTATTCATGGTGTTTTCAAACATTTACAAAACTTGCCCAAGCTAAAATGGTTGAGTATTAATGCTACCATTGACAATCAGTGCAGTGCTCTTGTAAAGGATTGTCTTAGTGCCATTGATAAGACAGTTCCTGATACTAAAGGACCCCATCATATTTGTGTGGTTATATCTGAGGATAAAGCTCAGTTACTCATCAAAGCAGCAAGTAAACATGCTAATCAAAACTAACCACATTATAATATTATGAAATACATACACTGTATCAAACATGATGCATAGGGGCGTTATAAGCCTCTTGATGGTCCATGAAGGAAATACCCACATATGCTTGACAGTGATGTGTAAATTCTCACGTAGAAGAATTCTAGCTGCTACCTTCCATGGAAATCCCCAGCTGACTTAGGCACCAACAGAGTCTGCATCATCAGCTGACTAAGACAGCTTCTATGAGTCCTCAGATCACATGACCCAAGTGAAGACCCATAACATACATGATCCATGTCATTGTTGGTGACTTCAATGCCAGAATTGGCATTGAAGTCACCAGGCCATGGTCAGGCCAGGCCATGGACAGGCCATGTAATTTCTTGAATAAACAAATACCAATGGTGAGAGATGACTGAATGAGATTACAAGTGCTATCCCAGCAAACACAAAACGTTTTAAAAACATTTTAAACAGATTTGCATTTTGGGGTTTGATTTTGGTAAAAACATTTTAATATTAATGTCAGGTTATATTAAGGTCATGACAACGTTTTAAAACGTTTTGTATGAAAACTCACTACAACAATATTATTAAAATGATTTCAAAATGTTATTGTAAAATATTTTTTGCAAACAATTTTTACCAAATATTTTGTCAACACATAAATAACATGTTAGAATATTTGCATTCAGTTATCAAAAATGTTTTTTTTAAAATTATGTAAACGTTTTTACCCTATATAATGACAATGACGATGATGACTGATGATGATGATGACCATCATATTGATGACACTGATGCATGATGATGATGATGATGATGATGACTGATAAATGATGATGGTCCCTGGTGATGATGCCTATGTTGATGTTGTTGATGATAATGATGATTGCGATGATGACCATCAAAATGATGATGATTGATGATGATGACCATCATATTGATGACAATGATGCATGATGATGATGATGATGATGATGATGACTAATTAATGATGATTTTCCCTGGTGATGATGCCTATATTGATGCTGTTGATGACTGATGATAATGATAATGAGGTGCATGAAATATGAAGCTGAAGATCCTAATGGTGATGGTTTGATAGATGTCATTATCTTTTGTTTGAATTTTGATGATGACCGTCGTATTGACTGATAAAATGTGCTGAAGGCTTGTTCATGTTGATTTGCTGATGATGACATCATGTTAATGTTTTGATAACAATGATTGATGATGATAATGATGATGACGATAATGATGATTATCGATCATTATGATGACTTGGACCCCCAGTCACACCAAAGAAATTCAATTGATTAGTTAATCTTCATTACTGTAAAAGCCATTTGCGCCACAGCGACGCCCTCAATTTTTTGTTGAATTTCTTTTGTCTGCATTATTGTAATGCCCAATGGTGTACTAAAATACCATGTGAAAGACTAAACCTGAAGTGCTTTAATTACAGTAAAATTTAAGTTTTTATATTAAAACCGAAGATATCCGGTTTTATTCAGAGTTCATCGATCGAGTGGTGGCTAAACAAATCGCATGCATATGTATAATTGTGACATATAAACTGTGTGCATATCGCTCTTCATCGTACGTCTTGACGGACGTATAAACTGTGCATATCGCTATGTGTCTTTCGTCTTGTTTGTTCGTCCTAGCTGTGTGGAGCTACGCCACTATTCATGATAATAATATGATCGGCAAGGTTATACACGCATGTTGTAGACGCTGGGATGAAGTAGCAATTTTCTTCATTTCATTTCATTTGTTTTACTCGAAATTAATAGGAGACAATGTGATCATGCAGTGAAAACTTAAGATTTAAATAGGATTCAAACCACACATTATGGCTTTAAAGGGGGGTAACCCTATCAGTTTCAGACATGGATTGTCTTCAAACTTACATACAATTTCAAATATTGTCCCCTTTATGCATCTATGTGAGAAAACGAGAACATTTTTAGCGTAAAAGTGAATAATTAGCACAATTAGTAAGCCAATATGTTGGTACGCACGAATTGCATTGTGGTCCGGCATCCAGAAACAACACTCCCGTCGAGTGCTTCGCCATATACCACTACGCTCATCATTCGTGTGACAAAATATCTCATTCTTTTTATTTTAATTTGACCCTGATACATTTCCTTTTAATTTTGTATATTATCATCACGTACATTTTACACTTATCTTTTATTTTAGGATTTGTTTTAATGAAAAAATGGGTTTTTATAATATTTTAATTAATTAATTAATTAATTTTATAGTGGGGACATTTTTTCTCATATTTTTTTTCATAAGGTCTTGTTTTGTATTTATTTCATCCCTTATGTATTTCCGTCGTGCGAATTGGCATTGGAGTAATACGGCTCTTATTCACGGAATCATTTTTTCCTACCCAGAATGTCGAAGGTGGTTACCAGTATAGCCTGTTTGTTTCTTGATTTCTCCGAAAATACATCAAATTGGATCGTCAAATTTCAGGATGGTAATGAGAAAAATATAATCTATTAAATGATACCAAAAACTCATCAACTATGAGAAAAATCGGGGGGATGATGCTGTCGATCGGGTCACGGACCTTTAATATATGAAGTTGCTTTTAAAATGAAAATCGAAGATACAGCCTGTTCAACTAAATACAACGGGGACATAAATATGAGGGCTTTGTTATGGACGCCTTATACTTCTAATGCACTACTGTGCTAACTTTCTTAGTATTTAATTACTAGTAGTACATAATTCAGATTTGACTATGATGTATTCAAGTTTGGTAATATGCTTTGTGGTTTAAATATTCTTTCAAGACATGTAGCCTATATATTTTGTTCTTGATTCCAAAGATTTAATTTTGGTATTTGTGCCCGTGCATCATGTCCAATACATGTGAGATGACAAAGACCTGCATTTAGACCGCAAAAGAATTATGGTACCGGTTATTGCCACCTCTGTCATAATACGAACCAGCAACCAATTATAGCTGCATCTTTAGCTTTTAGTTGAAATCGGTCAAGACAAAGTGATCCAAAATTTCAAGGAAGATGCAAATTCAAAAGTTGCAGTTTGTTCCATTGGATGCTCTATTGGTATGTACACAAAGCATAATCGAACAAGAGAACAAGCGCCATACTTTCCATTGATTATAAAATTAAAATGCAACTTTTGATTTCATTTCTTCCTTGGGTTTTAGATCACCACCATTTCTTTAATTCTCAACCGATTTCAAGAAATGATATGTCTTAAGTCAGACCTAAAGGATACAGGTACGTATTGGCTGCTGGTTTTAAATTTGACATAATTTGTCTTGAATTGATGGGGGTGATCATAACTTAGGCCAATAGTATTATTTTTAACCTGGAAATTTTTTGTAACAAGCTGATTTTTTCTGGAATAGGTCCAGAAATATGTGAAGAATCACGGATAAAAAGTCCCCGCAAATCCCCTGTGGGCGTTTTTCAAAATCCAAGATGGCGTCCAAAATGGCGTCCAAAATGGCCGCCATTTTCATATTTTTTCATAATTTCCTAACTATACTAGCTAGAAACACAAATAAGGTATCCAAACATATGTTTTGAGGTATGAGGAATATTTATAAATCCATATTAAGATGATTCAACCCTTGCAAGTGTCCAAAATGGCGTCCAAAATGGCCGCCATTTTCATGTAAGGTATCTAACATGTTTTGAGGTATGAGGAATCTTTATAAATCCATATTAAGATGATTCAACCCTTGCAAGTATCCGAAATCCAAAATGGCGCCCCAAATTTGCCGCCTTTCCGAAGCCCGGATTTTCAAAATCAAAAAGTCAATTTGAAACCAAACTAGGCGGGCATCTGGAGCCATACGATTTGGATGAAAACTCCAACTATACAAACCAAACTCAATTGGCTAAAGATGGCAACAGATTGAAAATTTGTGGTTGAAGAGGTACGGTGCTCCAGTTCTGAAATTCTCTAAAGTTCATCAGCCGGCTCTGTGCCTTCCACAGCTGTTATCGCTGTTTCACTTTCATTGTCCTCTATGATGATTGGTACAGTGTTGCAATAAGTATGGCCACTGCATTTTCTGCACATTGTTGTACAGTGAAGACCTAGTTTCTTACAGCTTTATGTCATAGTGTTGCATCTATCAGGCTTACATCCACAAGACACCATGTGACGGTACTCAAGTGAATCATAGTTGCTGGCCCTATAAAGCTAAAGGATGACGCCTTCACTTTATTTCTGTACCGGTACCTCATCATGCGTACTCGTACTGTTCGGAAAGGTCCCGATGAAGTAATCTTTGCCGTTTTTATGTACCATGTTGAAAGGGTTACGCTTTCATAGGCGTAGATCCTGGGGGATGGGGGGATTTATCCCCCCAATATTTTGCCAGGGGGATGGTCCATACAATCATCCCCCCCCCAATGTTGACGCCTGATAATGGGTTTCTGAACAAATTAACCTCATATTTGCCCATTTTAGCCCCAAAAGTGCAAATTTTCGCGCGCTTCGCGCGCATTTAATCTACTTTTACACCATATTTCATCAGTTAAGCTTCAAAATAGCAAAAATTTTCGCGCGCTTCGCGCCCATTTATATCATAAACTAATTCAGTCGCCAAAGGGTGCTCCATCTCAGTGCTGCTGTTTAGCACACAGGTGATTTTATTAAACAAGAGACTTGGATTCACCTCTACCTGTTGTCCTCTGGCGGTCACCGTTTTGTAGTCCTAATGTATGATCCCATTGTTGTAACCTTGTCATTTCGGCGTAGTAAAACATTTGTGAACTTCTTGCCCGTCATATCTGATGCTGCCTTACTACCAATTCCAACAGCTCTGTCACAGTTTACAGATTCACCTGCTACGATCCCAGTTGACACAGACATGAGCTGATTAGCCTCATAACCAGCAAATGGTAGATGAGCATTTAACCAGCCTTCAAAAATGCTGCGATCCTTGGTGTCTCTTGCCTGTGAACTCTGTCGTAGATCTTTGTGTTGCTCTGTTGTGCCAGTGTGAACTCCAGTGAACTGCTCCAATGCGTCACAGATAGGAGCACATCGAGAAAGAAGAGCATGAACCCACTTGATCAACGTGTTGTCTGTAATGCCCCATCCATGTGCCATTCCTCCTGATGTTTTCAATGTCCGCATCAAGAACTGCTCTATGGTCTGGTCTAAAAAGTTGCCACCCCAGAATGCCCTGTTTGGTCTCAAATTGACTTTTTGATTTTGAAAATCCAGATCCGGGATTTGGAAAGGCGGCAAATTTTGGATTTCGGATACTTGCAAGGGTTGAATCATCTTAATATGGATTTATAAAGATTCCACATACGTCAAAACATATGTTTAGATACCTTACTTGTGTTTCTGGCTAGTATGGTTGGGAAATTATGATAATAACATGAAAATGGCTGCCATTTTGGACGTCATCTTGGATTTTGGACACTTGCAAGGGTTGAACCATCTTAATATGGATTTATAAATATTCCTCATACCTCAAAACATGTTTGGATACCTTATTTGTGTTTCTAGCTAGTATGGTTGGGAAATTATATGAACAAATATGAAAATGGCGGCCATTTTGGACGCCATCTTGGATTTTGAAAAACGCCCACAGGGGATTTGCGGAGACTTTTGTCAGTGAAAGTACGCATGTTCCTACACCTATTCCTGAAAAAAACAGCTTGTTACAAAAAAAATTCCACCTATTTGGCTATTTATGAGCTAATACTATTGGCCGAACTGGTGCCTCAACTCTTTTGCACACTGTACTTGGATATACAAAGCCTAATCTGATTGAGCCATTCCAGAAAATAGACGCACACCCCCTGCAGAGGAGTTCGGATTTCCGGACTTTTTGTCCAGTCATGATTGTTGGAAATCCAGACTTTCAAAGTATCTAAATACGAAAAAAATTAAATAAAAAATAGTTCAAAATCGAAAATCCTAAATTTAAGAGGCTCATTTCGGGATATTCATTGATTTTGTACACATTTTATTGCATTTTCAAGCTTTTTCAAGTAACCATGGTGACATTGGCAACTGGAATTCCAGTCGTTTTCAGGAAGCAAAGCTGGAAAATCAGACATTTCTTTTATTGAAAATGTCCTCCTAGGGGTGTGCACCTAATATCTGGAATAGCCCATTAAAGGTTTAAGGAATCTAATGAATCTGTAAATGTCATTTAAATGTATATGTTTAAAGTTTTTCATTAGAATATGTGGGGGGGCAGGGAGGGGGGTTACAAGCGGACATACTTGCTAACTAGGGTTGTTGAATAGGTTCATTTGGAAGCTATTTAGTTTGTTGACTAAAATAAATATTTCCATTTTGCTTGATAAATCCAAGTGAATTTTCACTCACTACAATATTTTGTTCTTCACAAAGAAGGACTTCATCGGGTACTGATATACAGGCTGGATCAAAAAGATTGGTACCCATCAGAATTGATGCTTATTGAAAAGCCTGTTTCTTCCAAATGCAATGTAGGATCTTCTTGAAATGACCATAATTTATAGTTATATGATTGTTTGTCACATTCATCAACAAATTATGTTGATCCTATGTTGCATTTTGATGTGGCAGTGATGTTTATATCACTGAAAACTGATGGGTACTAATCATTTTGATACAGCCTGTATGGTCATCTGATCCACTTTCCCAGGAAACTGGTTTCCGGTACTTCTTAGTCTCTTTTTTAGTCTTTAAAAGATTCATCTTGTTTGTTGTTATATCAACCTTTATTCA
This sequence comes from Amphiura filiformis, assembly GCF_039555335.1. Taxonomy (NCBI): domain Eukaryota; kingdom Metazoa; phylum Echinodermata; class Ophiuroidea; order Amphilepidida; family Amphiuridae; genus Amphiura; species Amphiura filiformis. Next base: position 49,591,858 of record NC_092646.1, on the reverse strand, counting down.
GGAATGCAAAATACAAAATATAGGCAATGCAAGAATACAAGGAGGAACAAAAACCCAGGACAAAATCTGGACAAGATGCCCAAATTAATGCAGGGTGACATATTATACATTAACAAAAATACACAAGAATATACAAACAAGCAGAACACACCAGGAATACCAAGCAGGACTGAAAGAACCCAACAAAATGGCAGGGCGGCGGGTGCGATCACAAACTGATGTAGGGCTGATCTTCGGAGCCCCAGGCCGGCTCCTGCCTAGCATTCCAGATCGTGTAACTAGACAGGAGGGCCATTTTGCTGAGTTCCTTCATGAATTTCTTGGACGGTTTGGCTCTGCTTTCGAAAAAAATATCTCGACAATCTTCCCAGAATGATAAATACATGATTATAAAAATGTATCATACAGCTTCATACGTACCCCTGAACATGTATACGTCATTGTTTGTTTGAATATATCAATATAATGCTACACACAAATCCACAGTAAACCAGCCAATTACAATAATGGGTGCAGTGGCGTAGCGTGGGGGGGAGGGGGGGCACCGACCATGATTGAGGGCACCGGGTCCAACTGGCACAAGCCGTTTGGGATGGGCGATTCTTTTTCCTTCTATTGATCATGCATAATTCTTTGTTGGGGCTGTTCATTACGTTTTGGTTTTGGAAAGAACCTTCTGTTAAATCATGCATGACTCAATTACAAATCTCTAACTCCCTTTCTTCTTATCTATTGATATTTTGAATAGTGTTTATCTTTCCTTAATAGATTATGATACTAAATGAACAATCAGCTTGGACAGTTCGCACTAGGCCCTACATCTCAGTCATAGGACAATAAAGCTAGCGCCCTGATCGATTCTTCCTGCATATCAATATGCTTCATTTACATTACATTACAGAGATCGGACACTAATCCCAACCATAACAAACCATGTAAACAATGATCACCTATATTACAGGTGATATTACAGGTCTATATATTACAGGATTAGATGAGTAAACTATGATCTATTTGCAAGTTTTATTTTGATTGAGCAGGAAAGATGTGATACTATTTTTTATTATAGTAGTCTAGTTGCCGGCGTCAGGTATACATGGAATGTTTTTTTTATGATGTTGACATGGACGTACTGATCATTATGCATGATGCAAACTTATAGGCGTTGTGCGTTTGGCAATTTGGGAGGGGGTTGGGGTTCAAAATGACCCCATAGGATTATACAATCAAAATTTCGAATTGCTCAAATACCTCTTTCAAATATATCACATTATTTACATAAATAAACAAATCATAAAATCATAAATATAACCATTGCTGGCAGGAGGACTCGAACCAACGATATTGATATCAGCAGTCGAGTCTGATGCTCTACCATTGAGCTATGACAGCATCTAGTGATGAGGGTCGAGTTTTAGCTTATACAGTGTTTGTCTGTGATAATGCCGCCTCGTGAAAGAAATAAATATAAAATCTCAATTTTTAATTTAAATTTATTTGATAATTTTCAGACCTATATTTTCTTTAGAGCAGGGACAAATATTTCCCCTTTAATCCAATTTGACCGCTATATAAGAATCTACTTCTTTTATTACTGATTTAATTCCGCGATTTGTTCCATTAAGCAATATCAAAGATTAATGTCACACATCTCACAACATATATTTAGTTGGCTTAGTGGTCTTGCACAGTGCTATTTAACCGGGAGGTACCGAGATCGATTCCCACCTCTGCCTGCAATTTTTTTTAAAGTCTGGGAAATGATAACCTGACATTCGCCGCTGACATTCGTACTGCAGAAGCGGAGTTATAACTTGTTAAACTTTGCTCCTTCCGTAAAAGGGTACATTATTTTGGCACTACATTATTATTATTTTTTTTTTTTCACATTGCTGGTATTAAATATCAAATGGTCATAATTGGCGGTCACTTCAAATCATCCCCAACTGAACGAGGTTCAGGAATGTCCTCTCATTGTTAATTGTTGGTTAACCCACCACTTGAGAATAAAGGACTATGAATAGGTGCAACAGGATTACCTACGGGATTATCTCAAGGATATAATTCTGTTCTCCCTCCTTTTCTTACATCTTCTCTGATATGTGCTAGTGTCAATGGTTATTGTTAAAAGGCAATAAGGTGTGTAATTGCAATATTTCCTCTGAATAGGAAAGACTCTCTACATCGAGTTATGTATGCTGGTGGTTCGCAATACTGTTATTTAAGAGAAGGTATCCTCCAAATCCAAATCGAAATGTTTTTCAACTTTATTATTAATAAATATTAACACACTTGTATGAGATGTTGACCATGGATGACAAAACATGGATTGGCAAGAGCAACCACTGCTGTGTGCATAATCAAATCGCAAGAATTATTTCAATTTGATTTATGGCCCGGGATTTATACATTTTGATGTAGGGACAGTGCCATTTTTAGTATATTTATACCATACTAGAGCCACATCCCGGGGGGGGGGGGGTCACTCCCATTGTGGCCTGTACACCATCCGCGATAATCAACTTTTGAAAAGCACCCTAAACAAGGATTTAACCCTTGGCTAAAACGACACCCTAAACGGGGATTTTATTCCTTGCATCACATTTTATACCCTAAATTTCATTTCCGCGTATTAGCAATTGCAATTTTACTACCCTTTTTTCCATTTTTTCATGTTTTTGACACCCTAAACACGATACGCGCGTATCGTGCCTATACCCTTTGTACGCGTTTTTATTATCGCGGATGGTGTACAGGCCACAATGGGAGTGACCCCCCCCGGGGGCCACATCGTGGTGATAGTCTACTGATAGACCGTAAATTAAGTTGGGGGAGGAGGACCCTTGACCTTTGACACGACTCCTGCAAAATGTTTCAAACTGTTCCCTGGTGATGAGGTTTGTAGATCGGAGCAACTTTAAATTTGACCTGGGATGACCTTTGTGGGTTTATACTCCCCGAGAGTCGAGGATTATTTTCCGCAAGTTACAGCCCAATCAGGAGCAGCTTTTAATTTGACCTGACCTTTGACCTCGGATGACCTTTGAGGTTTCCCCATGTGTCGGGGATCATTTTCCCCGAGTTAAAGGGTTCATACCACTAAATCCGCCTCTGACTAATGAACAGAGTGAAAGCTGTGAGGGTATCTTGACAGCAGAAGAATGTGTAGGCGCGCTCAATTCTATGGCAAAAAATAAAAGCCCTGGATATGATGGTCTCACGGTAGAGTTCTATCAGCACTTTTGGCCAAAGATTGGTCCCATTGTTGTTACGGCGCTTAATGATGCGTATCTTTCTGGGTCACTTACCACCTGTCAGAATCGTGGCATAATCTCCCTCATTCATAAAGGTAAAGGGCTTCCCAGGATTCCCTTAATAACTGGCGTCCAATTGCTTTGTTGAATATTGATTATAAGATAGCCACTAAAGCATTGGCTGCTCGTATTAAAAACATTCTTCAGTCTGTTGTGAATACTGATCAGAATGGTTTTGTTAAGGGTAGAAGTATACACGAAAATATCCGCCTTATTGAAGATGTTTTAAGATATGTTGATAATAATAATTTACCTGGTGTTATGATGTGTATTGATTTTAAAAAGCATTCGACAGTATAGAACGTGACTTTATATTTTATGCGCTCAGAAAATTGAATTTTGGTTCAATGTTCAGAAAATGGATTTCAGTTATTTTTTCCAATACCACTAATTGTATTATTAATAATGGTCACATCTCAAGTTCCTTTGATGTAAATTGTGGCGTACGTCAGGGTTGTCCGATTTCGCCTTTGATCTTCGTCCTTAGTGTGGAGTTGCTCGCTTGTAAAATTCGTCAATCCAAGCAAATCCAGGGTATTACTTTACCATTTGAGAACTATGAGCGTAAAGAAATTCGCATCTCTACTTTTGCAGATGATACTACCATTTTTGTAAAAGACCCTGAATGTGTTAAAACGGTTATGGATGTATTTGATAACTTTTCAAGATTATCTGGTCTTTCAGTAAATCATGCCAAAAGTGATGCCGTATGGATTGGGTCCTTGAAAATAATAATTTCGGCATCGGAAATGTTAACTGGAAATTAGCGCCAAATAACACTGTTAAAATCCTTGGTGTGTATTTCTCCCCAAGTATCTCAATAAATCATTTGTCTTGTAATTGGGAGGATAAAATGAATAAGATCGAGTGTTCAATCCGTGCATGGAAGATGCGAGGCCTATCAATGGTTGGTAGAAACTTGATCGTGAAAACATTGTTGGCTTCACAACTTTCATACATTGCTCCAGTTGTAGACCTTCCTGAGAGAGTTGTAAAGAAATTAAACACTATGTTTTTTAAATTTATTTGGAATAGAGTGGAAGCGGTGAAGCGGAACACCATTATTGCAGATTATGAAAGAGGTGGTATAAACATATTTCAGGTTGAGATGTTTTCAATGCTTTAAAGATGTCTTGGATCAAAAACTAAACAATTCTAGTCCTGCTTGCTGGAAGAACATTCCACTTTACTATGTCAACAAGTTTGGTTTGGGTATGAATGTGTTTAATTGTAATTGTAGCTTCAACCAAATCAACACTGTATGCAAGAATGTTATTGACACCTTTCCTGTTTTTTATAACAACATGTTTAAAGTCTGGTTCAATACTAAATGTACTTCAAATAAAGCTGACATATCTGATTACTACAATCAAATCATTTGGAACAATGATGCTGTAACTGTTAACAAGAAAACACTTTTCTATAGAGACTGGATTGAAGCTGGCTTTATTTTTATAAAAGATCTTTTTGATGATGATGGTTCAATCTACTCACTTGAGTATTTTAGGCACCGCATTCCACGCACTGGCAACATTCTTTTTCAGTACTTCGCTCTTTGCAATGCTCTGCCGAATGATTGGAAGAATGCACCAATTCTAGACCAAATTAGGACGGAATCAATTGTCTTTAATGCAGTCCCTATAGAAGCCTGTTCTTCAAAGTTTTTTAGACATGCCATGGTTGATAAGATTTATGTTCCACCAATTTGTATGAACTATTGGTGTAGAAGATTCCCCAATTACAATTTTGATTGGGAAAAGATTTGGGGTTCAATACCATGTTGTACCAGTGAGGCCAGACTTATTTCACTTAATTGGAAAATTATTCATAACATTTATCCTACAAAAGTTTTATTATGTAAAATGGGGAAAGAAGATACAAATTTGTGCAATTCCTGTAATGCTGTTGATCATCCAGAGCACTTCTTTTTTCATTGTAATAAGACCTCTCCTATTTGGGAATTTGCTAACAGGGTTATTACACAAAGGCTTGGTAAGAACTTTAGGCTTTCTGTTGAAAATGTTTTATTTAATTATCATAATGACATTACCAGTGATCGGTCAAAATATATCAATTATGTTATATGTGTTGGCAAAATGTGCATTGGCAAATACAGATACGGGGATCATCCTTGTCTTCTGTTCCTCTTTAGGCAGGAACTTCGTATGAGAGGTTTGGTCTGCGATGACTTTAGCTAGTTGATCGCAGATGAACAGTTACTTGGATGACTTCCGTGTCTGTTCTTGGCTCTGTCATTTTGCTTAAATTATTTGTTTGATTTTCTTATTATATACATGTATGTAAATTTGTTTTATAACATCTACTATTATATATGGATTATGTGCAGTGCTATAACTTTTGTTGTTATAATATTTATAGTGTATTTAATGTGAATAAAAGGCATTTTGCCTGACATACTATGTCAAAAGATAAAAAAAACTAAATCCGCCTGTGAAGCGGTTTCCGGTAAGTTTATCACGACTATAGTCCCAACTTTGCATAAAAAATGTGCAAAATCGGTACAATATTAACAATTTTAGTGTTGCAAATCGTGTTTTGCTAGAACTTTTGAAGTTCAAAAATAATTTCACTGTCGTAGTGCACGTTAGTAACCATTGGTTACTGGTTCAAGCCTGGACTCATACACATGTTCCGAATTTTGAAATGCCATAGGCTTTGTGTTGTGATTACTTCGATCAGTGGTTCGTACACAGCAAAAAATAAGGAGTAAAGTGCTACCGACTAAAGTATGTTGATTAAAAAATAGACCAATTATTTACTCATCAACGAGTAAAGACGATATTTGACACAACTCTTTGCCAGAGTAAAAAATGGTCAATGGAAAGAAGTAAAATATTTTAATCGCCACATTGTATTTTACTCAAATCGCGTAGTAAATTCAACACGCGGAGTAAGTTTAATTCGACGACGTATTAAAATTCATGTCATCATGGCGTATAAAAGCGGAGCCGGGATGCGGGTGCAGTGTCTGCTGGTGGAATGGAGTTTGTCAGCAGTACAACCAATGTTTGAAGGTACTAATTTCATTACTATTATTCATAACTTTATGTCCATATACCTATTACACAATTTAGAAATCTTATTGTATGATTTGAACCGGATATAGACAGGTTTTTAAGTTAGTTAAGCTTATCAGTAATTGTCATCGGCTCACCATGCTAGCTGTGTATTTGCGATCGTAACTAATGTACTAGTCTGAGCAACCTCGAAGTACATACGCTGATGTGGACCAGGCCCGGGGACCAGGGGCGTACATGTAGCAAGCGGATAGAGTGGACAAAGTCCATGGGCCCCGAGCAAAAGCAAAAATGAAGTGGATAGGGATCAGGGCTGATAAAGGAGATGTTTAGAAGGCCTCACACTACTCCTTGTCCATATGCCCCAAAGCTCTTGCTACGTCCCTGATCCTGATGTTGACTCGTGCCACATAACTTTTTTTGCAGTTATATGTAGTAGGAGAGTGAAACCATTGCAAAATATCACTTGAAATTTTTTTCCATAGGCAGTTTTCTTTTTCAGTGCATTTATAATATTGATCTATATTTTACTTACAGATCAGATGTGACTTTGGGATTTTGTGCTGCCCTACCTCTTTCCAGGAAAGGTATTGAAGAAAGATGCACGAACGTCAGTCAACAGGTAAATTTCTATCAATAATGTTGCATTTAACTTGCCAATTTCTTTGTGCATTTCAGAATACATGTAGTTCATTGAATGTGTAGTTCATGAAACCTCATATGCCAAAGTGAAAACCACCTAGATAAACCCTTATCCTCACCGACAGGTGTTGGCTATCGTGAACTTTGAATAATCAACCGCGAATCTTATAATTATAATCTTGTTTACCATTTCTGTAAATTTTTGTCTCCTAAAGTTTGTGTCCCCTTGAAAATAGCATTGCCCGCTATCACAGGAATAATAATATAATAATTATAAAGATATTTTAAATATTTGCAAAATCGCATGAAAGTAGAAATGCCAATGCAATGGGTGATTACAATGTAAATTACATGTAAATATGTCATATTTGCTTTAATATTTCAAGAATTTCAGCAAGAGTTTTCATTTTGGTTATATACCATCTGACCAATTATAGACAGTTTAAAAATAAGACATGCATAAATTTAGTTATTTGTGTTTTAAACCTTCCATCTGCTTCATCACTTTCGAGTACCAAACAAATTTTGATTTATGGTTGATACAATGAAAAGGTGGTGGATTTTCTATTTCAAGGCAGCTTTATTTCACTTGAATAGTCCCAATCCATGAAATTAATGTCCTTTATTACATTTTCTTTTATTTTACATGTTTCAGGAAGGCACAGCTTTGGACTGGTTCCTCGCCAACTTTACTGGACGCACGCTGCCATTTAATATATATACTTGTGAAGCAAGTTGAATCCAGAACTGTGTTTTTATATAAATGGATTGGCAAGCTTTTTCAATGCGCAACAGTGATGAAAGTTGTAGAACTTGTGGACAAGATATACCAAATCCTTCACATACAATGACTTAGCATATCCAGTACAGGCTGATCACTGCTATTTGGCAGTTCCTGGACACTATATCAGCTCCTAAGAACCTGGTAGCATTAGACAATTCTTGAGTGTTAAAACATAATGAAGTGAAGACTTAATTTCTGTCCCATTTAAAACACTCAGCATCTATAACATTAATTTTCAAATGACTTTTTCACATCAAAAGTTTTGGGAGAGGTGACCGGCTTCTATTCTATGTTTGCTCACATTGGGTAATGAGACAATAGACATGCTATATTGTGATTAATTTGATACCTATTTTGAAAATAAAACCAGGAAAAATGCAGAATATTATATTTAATTTTGTATTCTTTTCATTCTTTTAGTTTAAAATACTGCTTTGTTCCAGCTGCAGATGGAGCCTCAATACAACTCGAAAGTGTTTTTTGCTTAATATTTGTTGAGTAAAATACGTTTCATGTTGCTCAAAATGTTGAGTAACACTTTACTATTCATCATTTTGCAAATCTTTTCACTTAAGTTTTACTCAAATAATGAGTAATCGTTTTAATCAACACTTGCGTAAACCTTTACTCAAGGTTAAACGAGTAAATGTTTCCTTATTTCAGAGCAAAAAAGGGAGCTACTCAATATTGGGTAAAATTTAATCAACAAACGTTGAGCAAATATTACTCCATAGCCAATGAGTAAAATTTACTCTCATCTTTGAGTGAAAAAGGGAGCTACTCAATATTGAGTAAATTTTACTCAACAAAAGTTGAGCAAATATTACTCCAAGTGAAAGAGTAAATTTTACTCTCATCTTTGAGTAAAAAGGAGCTACTCAATATTGAGTAAAGTTTAATCAACATGTGCTGAGTAAACAATTAATCAACCGAAGCTGAGTAAAAATTACTCAAAATTCGACTAGCTCCCTTTTTACTATCGTGATGAGTAATATTTTACTCAATATTGAGCTTTTATTTTTTGCTGTGTAACAAAGAAAGCGTGAGCCAGTTGATCTAGCAACGGTCATATTTTAACGTGCACTACGACAGCGAATAGGTATGTGTTACTTGAACTACTGATCTTGGTTTGGCTGCCAACCATCATGTATACACAGACCGATATAGATACAGCAGACAGAAAGCTCCTTGTTAGTGGTTAGATCATCATCATCAGTCGGCTGCGGAGCAGGCGACTACAAGCTTTCTCCAACTATTGCGATCTTGGGCAAGCGAAACAATTTTGTTTGGCTGCAACATTCCTTCAGTATCTCCCAGGAGGTGCTGGACATATAAGTACAGTGTGCGCGGCCGTCCCGGTTTCCTCTTCCCATGTGGTGGAATATAAAGGGCATATTCTTTCACAGGCTCATCGTGGAGTGGTAACCAGTGGAGTGGTGTTGGTCAGATTGTAGATGGTCTCATTTGGAATTCGATCCACACGCTTGATTTTTAATATGACTCTGTAGCAAGATATTACAAAGGCATTGATTTTGTTTTCCATGTCCTGCTGATTACCCATGACTCACACCCGTACAGAAAGACAGTAACACAAGTTATCTCAAACAGCTTAATTTTTGTTTCGATTGGCAGGGATGGGCTTCTCCAAAGGCGTTCCTGTTTCCAGAAAGCTGCCCAGGCTAGTGCTTTTCTTCTTTTTAGGTCTCCAGCACTAGAGCCCATCTTGGAACCCAAGTACTTAAAGTCTGTGACATGGTTGATGGTACTACCATAGACTTCAAGTGCTGGTTGGGCGTTACAGATACACTGCAAAATTCAAGCGTTTAGATTCCAAACACTTTCTTGTAACACTTGTCTACACAATATGCCGATTGAAGTGGCTTTCCTAAGTTGATTCCGAGCATATGTTCAGTGATGGAACCAACAACATGTTTATCGATGATCTTGGACTGAAATGATAGGCTCGGTGTTCTTTAAATCATCAGAACTTATTAGCGAAGGCATTTGTAGGATCAGGGTAATGGCGGCACTTTTAAGTGCACTAAGACACTCTCCTGTGGAAAGAGATAATGTGATGCGATCAAGTTTAGCAAAATCAGTCGGAACTCGGAAATTTGCTTGATCGCATCACATATATTGACTACATTTGTTATTGCAAATTGTAGGTACAAAAGCAGACAGGTTCTCCTTAAAACACCTCGTGGGCATAGGAAGAAGGTAACGCTTTGTAGTTCAACCTTTAATGACTTTCTCAACATGAAATTTACTTGGCAAGGCAAACTTAGATAGTTTACATGACACTTCATTTCGGATCAGATTACTAGATATTACGTTATGTCTGATCACTGTTACTGGTTATTAACACACATTATTTATTAAGACTCCTATGAACGATACACCTATACAATGTATCTAAACCTGTTGGCAGCTTTTAACAACAAATTATAGACATTTTCATATTTGTCTAGATCTATATACAATACAATGTACACTATACATAGAACCGTTGCATGACCCGCCCTCCTCAACTCAAAAGTATCTCAGAAAATAAGACAACGATACACACAGAAAAAGACTTTAAATCACACATATCAAAGAGACCTACTATTAATAAAATAACACATATCAATGGTCATCAGAAATGCATCACCACATGAAAAGTGCATGAGAACATGCAATAATTATTATAATTCCAATAAATATCTTCATTTCGCCAAGCACAAAGTGCACGTGTTTTTTCAAATTAAAAGATACGTCTTAAAGCTACAGTCAGTTGACATGCAATGCACACGACAGACCAGTTAACCGGTCAAAACGGCCCTATCACTAAGTAAGCCGAATAGGTATCATAGAGTATGATAAAATTACTAAACACGATGGATAAGGCTTTGCAGTCATGTCATATGCTACTATTATTTTTATATGTTTGCCCCTGCTTCTTTAGGTTCATTAGCCAACACATCGTCTTCATTAGAATGGTGAAGATGTTCTTCTGGTAGTTGTCCACTAGATATTGTTTGCAGCTCTATGTCTTGTGGATTACAAACCGGCCTTTGGTTTATGGACACAGATGCTTGTTGTAAAGGCTTCCGATCCCATGGCCGAGGTGGTTCGATCTTGTTTTCAACTTCTGGAGATTTACAGAGTTTGCAATGTTTGCAAGGATTGCTAATAAGTGTCGCAATGGTGTACACATAAGGGTTGATAGCAGAATTGATAGGTAAAACAACTGAAACACACCATGCAAATACGGAAGGAGATAGAGTCATTACCTCACTTTGCACCAATATCCCAAGCACAACAATCGGAGCCCAACAAAAGAAATTTGTAAGAATTAGGGCAGAGACTTTGGCAGTCATTTTGATCTGTTGTTTCATACCTAGATCACGTCCTGCTTGTTTTGATGACTTCTTGACAGATCGCACAATTTCTATATAACATACCAGTATAACAATACAGCAGATGCCATTCAGGCCTAGAAATAATGCCGACGCAAAAAACAAACCGGGAACCTGACCAAGAGATACAGATTTATCAAAGATGTCTACTTCGACCACAAGATCAAACCTTGTAAAATCTGGAAACCATGACAACGGAATCGATTTAGTTAATGGTTTCTTGATTTGGAATCTTTCAACCCGTGCCAGAGGAAATCCGATGCATACGTGAGAGTTCTCATAAAATTTAAAGTTTTTTCCAGAGAAAATGGAGGGAACTACTCCTAATGCAAAAGAAATCACCCAAAGAAATGCAATTGTTATAGCTGATGACTTTTTTCTTAATTTGCGCTGAGAATACGGAAATTTAATGTTAATGAATCTGTCAATGCTTATCAATGTCACAAAGAAAACAGAAGCTTCACTGGATAGTATTGCCATTGCGCCAGCAATTTTGCATATCACACCAGTTCTCCAAGACTCAGCATGCATAGGAAAATATTCACCAAAGTAGATATCAGCGGATGCAATGATTAACATATAGATACCCATAAATGAATCAGACAGCGCCAGATTGCTCAACAGAAATGTTTGAACTTTACCTTTTCCGTCTTTTGTTTTTTTCCTGCTTAAAACAAACAAATTCCCAGCTATGGCATTCAAACCAATCAGCCACATCACGCCCAACAACGCCAAGTCAGACAATAATCTATCGCATGTCAAATATGGAGACTTCACCTCTGCAGCTTTACACTTATCGCTTGTTAGATAACATTCACATATTTCTTGTTGGCTTACCGCAATTAAAGTCTGCGCTGGAAAGTCGAGAAATGTATTGGTATTTATCATTGTCAATCTGTTATCCCGTAAGTCAATGTAGGCAAGTTTGTTTAAATGGGTAATATTTGGAATGTTTGTTAACCTGTTATGATCCAATTTTAGATATCGGATGTTCACTGTGTCTTGAAATATACGGGAATCCAAGATATGTAGCCGGTTGAAAGTCAAAAACAAATTTTGTACAGTTATCAAGCCCTCAAATGTTCTGTAATGCAAATTAGTCAAATATGTGTCTACCACAAAAAGGGTTTCCAAACTGACAAGCTTCCAAAATGATCTATATCCTAACTTCACCAGTTTGGGAAGTTGTAAATTCAATGACTTTAAGTTAAAAACGTTAAATAAATCCTGAATCAATGTATTATCTAATGATAATAATTCATGTATTTGGATGCCTAGTACTTGCAAGTAATGAAGTCCGAAGAACAACCCTTTTGGTAAATTTGTCAGACTATTGTTCCTCATATCCAGATAATTCAGTTTAATTGTGTCATTGAACACATCGTCATCTAATGAAACAAGGTGATTATTATCAAGCATCAACACTTCAAGATTAATCAACCCTTTGAACAAACCTTTTGGTAAAATTGTCAACGAGTTATACGTCAGTATGAGAAAAGTTAACCTGCTTGTCTCATTAAACAAATCTGCATCTAATTGCATTACTTTATTTCCATAGAGGTACACGTCTTCAAGGTTTATCAGACCATTGAACAACCCTTTCGGTAAAATTGTCAACTTGTTATAAGACAGAACGATTGCTTTTAGCCAACTTGTTTCATTGAACAAATCTCCATCTAAAGAAATAATCTTATTACTGACGAGCCACAAATATTTAAGGTTAATCAACCCTTTGAACAACCCTGGTGGTAAAAGTGTCAAGTTGTTGTCATGGAGATTCAAAACAAATAGGTTACTTGTGTCGTTGAATAAATCTCCGTCCAATGAAATAATTTGATTTGTATCAAGGTACAACACTTCAAGGCGGTTCAACCCTTTCAACAACCCTTTTGGTAAAATGTTAATCTTATTTCTGCCAAGGTACAACTCTGCCAGATTAATTAATCCATTAAATAACCCTTTTTGTAAACTGTTCAAATTGTTGTTCACTAGGGACATATTTACAAGGTATATCAAACCTTTGAACACCTCTTTTGGCAAACCTGTCAAATTGTTTTCAGTCAATTTGAGTAAAGTCAGTTTACGAGTCTCGTTAAATAAATCCTTATCTAATGACATTATTTCATTCCCACTAAGGGACAACCGTGCAAGGTTACTTGTGTCGTTGAATAAATCTCCGTCCAATGAAATAATTTGATTTTTCTCAAGGTACAACGCTTTAAGGCGATTCAACCCTTTCAACAACCCTTTTGGTAAAATGTTAATCTTATTTCCGCCAAGGTACAACTGTGCAAGATTGATTAATCCATTAAATATCCCTTTAGGTAAACCTGTCAAATTGTTTTCAGTCAATGTGAGTAAAGTTAGTTTACTTGTCTCATTGAACAAATCACCATTTAATGAAATTATCTCATTTCTATCGAGATACAAATATAAAAGGTTTATCAACCCTTTGAAGAACCCTTCTAGTAAAAATGTCAAGTTGTTGTCAATAAGATCATGGACTAAGTATATAGAGCACGTAGTGCGATGGACTTGAAACTCCGTTCGTCGACGTGAGGCCAGGCGATCGTCACGCTTGCAACATGTGGACGTAGATGGCAGCAGCATTTTTCTTTAATTAGCATATTCGTGACGTCATGTTAAAGTAAGTCTCCACAGCACTACGCATATTTTTTACGTAGCTTTTAGTACTATCGTGGTGGCAGCAGCATTTTTCTTTACTTTTCCAAAATGGCCCCGCCCGGGAGACGCCATTGGACGCCATGTTAGTGCAGGGTAATACACAGGGAAAGCCGACGCTGTCGCCACCTTTTTGTATTGCGCTAGCATATGAGTTGCAACGGCCTGATAAGATCCAACGCAGTCAGGCTAATTGTCTCATTGAATAAATCTCCATCAAATGAAATAATTGCATTACTATTGAGCCACAAATATTCAAGGTTCAAACCTTTGAACAACCCTAGTGGTAACTGTGTTAAGTTGTTGTCATGGAGATCCAAATCAAACAGGATACTTTTCTCATGGAACAAATCTCCGTCCAATGAAATAATCTGATTTCTATCGAGGTACAACACTTCAATGTTTATTAAATCTTTGAACAGTCCTTTTGGCAAAATTGACAACTTGTTTTCATATAGCAATAACTCATGAAGGTTTATCAACCCATTGAACAAACCGTTTGGTAAAACTGTCAACGAGTTATTTAAAAACAACCAAAGGAAAGCCAGCCTACTTGTCTCATTGAACAAATCTGCATCTAAAGTTATAATTTGATTGCTATCGAGCTCCAACTCCGCTAGGTTGATCAAACCATTGAACATCCCTTTTGGTAAAATTGTCAACTTATTAAACGACAGAAAAAGTACAATCAACCGGCTTGTTTCGCTGAACAAATTGCCATCTAATAAAGTTATAGGATTTACCTTGAGGTACAATACTTCAAGATTAATCAACCCTCTAAACAACCTGTTTGGTAAAGTTGTCAGGTTATTTTTCTTTAGAACAAGAATATTCAGTTTTCTTGTCTCGTTGAACAAATCTCCATCTAATGAAATTATTTGATTTTTACCGAGGTTCAGCAACTCAAGGTTTATCAACCCCTTGAAACATCCTTTCGGCAAAATTGACATCTTGTTTTCATACAGGTACAACTCTTGAAGGTTTATCAACCCCCTTAAAAATCCTCTTGGTAAAATTGTCAACAAGTTATTAAACAGGTACAACACCTTGAGCTTTATTAAACCGTAGAGCAAACCCTTTGGTAAAACTGACAGCTTGTTTTGAGACAGTGAGAGTATAGTAAGTTTGTTAGTTTCTGCAAACAAATCCCCATCTAATGCGATTATTTGATTTCTATGAAGATGCAACTCTGCAAGATTGACTAATCCTTTCACACGGAGAAAAGCATAACTAGCAACGTCCGTTATATTCTGGTCTGACAGGTCTAATGTCAAGATACCATTTGGATAAATTATTAGAGCTGTATGGCTTGCCTGGGAGTTGTGACACGTGAATTCTGCGTATCTATTCCCAAGATAAACACTGCAGTTAGTTGGGAACTCAAACGAGCAAGCAAAATCAACAAACGAAGAACAGGTAATAGTATGATTTATTTCTTTTGTGGGACATTTGTTTGTATCATACACACTGGAAAGAGTCTGATGTTGCTCGTCATCTCCACCTGGGCACAAAGACAGAGACTGATTTATTGGTATATTATTGATGAGAACACTACCAGTACCTTGCAGATGTAGTTGGAGATTTGCGTAAGAAAATACAATCGAACAGGATTCATTTGCTGTAATAACAACATATCTATTCTGACAAGTAGACAGATCTTCTTGCTT
Organism: Amphiura filiformis; assembly: GCF_039555335.1. NCBI lineage: Eukaryota > Metazoa > Echinodermata > Ophiuroidea > Amphilepidida > Amphiuridae > Amphiura > Amphiura filiformis. The sequence continues at coordinate 49,576,333 of NC_092646.1, read as the reverse complement.
GTCCACGTACATAAAAGTGTCAATGGGCATTCCTTGAGGTATACGTATTAACACACCTGTTCCTTCTGATGATGTTAATTGCAAGCTGCAAGTCTTAAATGGATCTCCACTAAAAGTGAACGTTACATCATCGATTATTTGTCTCTTATCCATGGTAAGAGAGCATATAAAGCGAGTAGGGACAGTATCCCAGAGAGGAACAACTTGCAAACTCGCAATAACATGAAACAACAAATTGGCGAAAACAAAGACAAAAAGGTTAGGAGTAATTTTGATTCGGAATTTAATAAAATGTAACATATTGAAGGATTTGTATAACTGTAAAACTAGTAATCTATATTATAAATAGCCGTTGTATAAAGCCTGTCAAACAACTTCGGGCTCTACCAATTAAACTATAATTATACCAATTTTTGATACCTTGATTGATTTCCAGTGAAGAGCCAAGCTTCTTTCGACAACTCAGTAGATCTTCAGTCTAAGGGCCCAGTTACAATCTTGTACCCATATCTGTAATAACAACAAAAAGTCAAAAACAAAGGTACCCCTATGAAAAGAACGACCATGTTGATGCGATCATATTTACGACCAAAATTGCGATCATAATTACGACCAAAAATTGCGATAATTATTGCAACCATAATTGCGATCAAATTTGATTGTATTTATCATCGTAATTTTGATCGTAAGTGGTACCACAGCGATCATTATTTAGAGTGTAACGATCGCATTATTACGATTGCTATTTTTGATCGCTGCATTTGATTGCTTCTATCGCGATCAACATTTTAATGATCGTAATTTGAAATTTCCCGCTGCTGCGACCAAAAATGACCAGTACGTACAAACCAAGAAGAGCATCAACAGTTGAATGGTATGCTGGAAAAGATGTTCACTTAGGCCTAAATTAATATTTAAAACATTTTATATCTCTGTAACATTTGAAGTAAATTTTATTGTAAAAGTAATTTTTACTATATTGAAATAACATTGATTATGAAATAAAATGGGGAAAAAAAGGATAATTTCATGGCTATTAAAATATAATATCTGGTCATGATTTTCATGGTTTTGATTGAGATTTATAGGTGTTCCTAACTTCCTATGACAAATTTGTGATTGTAATTTTCAAATGATGAATTTGAATTTTTGATAGTAATTATCCGATCATAAGTATTGCGACCATCTTGAATGATCGTAAAATTACAACCATCAGAATTGTGATCATAATATACGATCAAATATAGTTGGAATGAAAAAGCGATCAAAAAAGCGATCAAAATTTGGATTACAACCAAAAATACAATCAACTTTAGTCACAATCGAAGTAATAATTGCCATCAAACATATTTGGATTCAAAAACGATCAAATTTACGATCAATTTTTGGATAACAACCAAAAATACGATCAACATTTGTGTTACGATCATTTCTACGACCATTCTTTATAAGATCACAGCAGTCCTATTATGGTCGTACGATCGTTGGCGATCAAAATTTTGATTGCTGCGACCATGATTTGATCGTTGTTTTTTTCATAAGGGTAACACTATGATTTTTCTTAGAAACGTTTAATTGGTCAATTTTGTGCGTTTTTTTCCATCAAATACACAATTCGCCTTCATATCTGGTGCTAAAATAGTCAGATATTGAAAATGTCCCAGTCAAATCGGCACATAATAATTATGCTCGTTCTCCCCCTAAATTTTATTGCCTTCCACCACCACTGATCTCATTATCTACAGATAGAAGGGGCATTCCACGGTAACACCCACACTACATTCTACAGGGTTTGGATTCTTCTATATCCTGCCTAGCTTTAATCGGATGCTAAACTTGTTTATATCTTACTCTTTTTATATGCGATACCATTTACACAGAATTGTTATTCACGTCCCTTATAATTAGGCCTATGTCATGTTTCCACCTATGCAACATAGTGAAATATACTGCGTAATATCCTAAAGTAATCAATGGATAGAGAATGTCGTTCTGCGTATTTTGATACCGAAACAGAAAAGATAAAACGACAGTATATGTTGGCACATCTATGACAATGACAAACTAAAATCTGAATTTTGATGATTTTTACGATCGTCCGGATGAGCAAATCACTGAACGGGTCTTAAAACACTGCGTCAAATGTGTACTCCTCTGTTAGCTCAATTGGTAAAGCATCAGACTCCCATGTAGAAGGTCTCCGGTTCAAAACCAGGTAGGTAAAGTTAGATAAGTGACATGTATAAAATTAAGCTAGGCAATTTTGGTTCATTGTAAAATAGATAGCCAGGTAATGTAAGATTTAATGTTAGGACAGTTTACACTGTTTATGATTTTTTTTGTCTCGCATATATATGGCCAGTGCGTGCTGCACGCATGCAGTGCGCGCTAATGGATATGCATGCTGCATGTAAACTGCGCACGCTCATGACCTGCACGCATTTTGCTGCTTCGTTCCAAATATACGCATCCGCACGGTACCCACTGCACGCGTGCTGCATGCATGCTGCACAGGTGCCAAAACTGTGCGTCATTTTCATAAGGGACACCCACACGTTTTCACTGATAAACGTGGACCGTATCATGAGCCTCCGGTGTAATTAACGGCGTATAATCGCGGACCTTTATGCGCTGGCATTTTTCTATTGAAAGCGGGGACTTTTGTGGTAAGATATGATAATACCGCCAAATCGTGAATCGGCCAAGATACCACAACCTCTAGTTAAAGGTCCGTAACCCGATCGACAGCATCATCCCCCGATTTTTTTCATTGTTGATGAGGTTTTGGTATCACATAATAGATACTATTTTTCTCATTACTATCCTGAAATTTGACGCTCCAAGTCGATGTATTTCCGGAGAAATCATGAAAGACAGCGGTTTTTACAGGCTACCAGTTGTTCGCATTTTACACGACACGGGAGTTTTGGGTAGTCATAGAATGAAATCGGAATAGATTCGGAAGACTTCACCCCAGTACCAATTCGTCCGCAAAAATACATCAAATAGGCCCCTAATGTCAAACTATAGATGGCGCTATAATGATATAAAACAAAAAACAAAAATAAAGAAATACATAAGAGGCGAAATAAATAAGGAAACATGACCTATATTGTCAAGCATGATACGAGGAATATGAAAAAAATTATGAGAGCACCCCCCATTAAAAAATTAGTTAAAAAATAAAACAAAGAAAAATCATAAATATGTGAAAATGTGCATCATAATATAGCTAAAAATAAAGAAATAATTAAGCGAAGTAAATACAGCATTGGCTATCTTGTCAAGAATGATAATGAGCGCAGTGATATGTAATGTTTTTTAAGAATAATCACTATGAATGGAGGGTATAAAAGTGTACAGGGGCGAGCCGGTTTTCAGTGCCAAGGCGAACACTTCCTGTTTCCACCGGGACATGCGCTCGGCCGTTGTTTCGGGATGCCTGACCAGAATGCAATTCACGCGTACCAGTGTATTGGCTTGCTAATATGCTAATTATTCACATTAATGCTGAAATTGTTCCCGTTTTCTCACATAGATTGATAAAGGGGACAATATTTGACATTGTATGTAAGTTTGAAGAGAATCCATATCCTAAACCGATAGGGTTTTGTGGAGTGAAAAGTGAAGTGAATTAAAGTGGACGCTTGCAAACGTTGCAAATGTTTAAACATTTATCAACACGTAGCTTTAGCTGGTTAATCTATTATATCTCTCAGTAACTTTGTTGCTGGATTAAAATATTTTCATTTACATCACATGGTTCACCTTATCTTCTACGATACGCGTTAAGCTAAAATTTTACCCTAGACTATCGTCATGATCGTTGAGCGACGTCAACAGTCGATTTGACCAATGAGGTATTACACTCTTCCCAATTCAACACAAAAAGCTCGACCTCATTGGCTTTTAAGCAATCGCTCGTCACTCGGCGATGGAGTATAAATTCAGCTTTGGTTACCAGTTATTATTGGTGAGAATAAATTTCCATCAAGATTATCGGAAAAAATAGTTGAAAAAGTATTTTAAGCTTAGAATGGTAGATTTGATTGAAAAGCGAATTAATTCCAAATTGTGTTTTTCTGATCAGCTCTGTCTCTCTGCCAAAACTCAAATGAATCGTAATAATAGATAATTGTATTAGAGTCACGCGGTAGCTGTGTTCAGCAATTTAACCAGATATTTTTGAATAAAAAATTGACGTCAGTGCCAAAAAATCAGCGTAGTATTGGTTGAAATAAAATCGAGAAAAATAAAATTGTAATGTTAGAAATGAATGAATGTTTCGGTGGTATTTTGGTAACTGAATTACAACATTAAGACATGCAAATAGGCCTTCTAATTACACAAATGAAGCTTTTTTTAAAGAAATTTATTTGTAATTAATAAAATAAACTACTAATAAATAAAAATGGTAGATGTAATTATGTAAATATTGCAGGTCTGCCATCAAACATGTATATGAAAAACACAGCTATGCGCGTCAAAAAGATAGTGAAATGACTGATCGTACAGATATGTATTGTTGTTGTTTTTCCTTGCTTCTTAATAATCAATAAACATTTGGTAGCTTAGTGTCGTAACTAGACATTTTCATTTGAGGGAGGGGGCAGACAAGCAGAGAAAAACATAATAAATGAACGCGAACCGCGCGAACGCGATAGCGCGCGGACGGACGGACGGACGGACACGCCGTTATTAGTATTAAGATGAGGGGACAGGCATCATTCATGCTGTTTGTGTTTGTAAGCGCGTCAACAGTACCCTCGTTGCACTAAGCGACACACAGTGTCATCGCCCCGATATCGTCATGGCAGAATCGCCATGGTAGGTTGAATCAACAGCCACGCATGGCCATTTTGTTCCGACCTGTTTAATAGTTTTGAGACGCATAATGGGCCGAGGGACACCCGACTAAGGCAATTGACAATAGCCCGGTGACTGACCTCTGTAGATGTCAGTGAGCATGGTATACGCCATGAGGTCATCTGCGTTTAGACTTCCTCCACGTGTAGCCTACGCTGCGCTATAGTTCGGCACATATAAAATCAGATTTTTTTGTCAGTTGTTGAGCTCAATACAAAACCTAACGACTAACATATCCTTTCAACACATATATTCAAGTGCAAGCATCGAAACTTGGCTTCTTTAGAATAAAAAAATACGGGAGATATTCATCATTTTCTACCCCGATATCCAAAGATTTATCGTCTGAATATCAAATCGTGCATAGCACATTTACGTGCATCGATCCCGGGTATTGATTTTAGTGTATCTGCTGTACAATGTAATTATTAACCAGACGATGTCGGTGTGCGACTGGGGGGGGGGGAAGTCTGAGGAGTCTTGAGATCTGCTTGGAATGTGTCCCCGGAACAGTGGCGTAGATTTATTTTTGATATGGGAGGGATGGTTATGATCAATGCTTGGGTGCTCTATTTTAAGCACTGCGCTAACCCGTGCCCTTTAAACCAGTACTCTTAAACCAAACCCGTACCAAAACCCAAATTATCGGATTAAAGACCCTTTGCAATAACGCTCGTAATCAATTGACGGAATAACGCACCTTTCGGATAATGCACTTTCGGAATCACGAACCGACTCCATAGCCTATAAGTGCCAGATATATATGGCGTATAATGAGTGATAATTTGCTATGTAATTTGTTATTGTAATATATATTATTGATATGAAAACTTACCAACTCCAAGAAGATATATGGGTTTTGTTCTCGATTCTACTCAGTGCCACATGTCTGAAATGAAGTCCGTTTCCACGTTACTTCTTGCTCGTCATCGACAATGCTAGCCGACGATCACACCTCTTGTGTTCAGTTTTCACTTCCCTGGTTCACGTCTTTCTTATTTCGCTACCAGTCAAGGAGTGATTTCCAACAGCGTATCGGGCTATTCCAGTTGAAATCCATACAACCCTTATGCAGACATGCCACTAATCTCAAACACAGTGAGAGTTTCAAATGTTGTTATATGAATGAGTGATTCCATTTGAAATCTACACCCCCTGTGTGGGCGATTAGTGTCATGTCTTAGATAGCTCGTTGTCCCTTTTGCAACAAACGACAAGTATACCAATAGCATTTTTAAAAGATATTAAGATTTAATATTTAAATTCTTAATATTAAGGGCTCTGACATGGGCAAATTTTAAGTACAGGCAACTGGAGAGGGAAAGCCGGTAGGCGAATTACCTCAAAACACAGCCCCGGGAACACAGCACCAGGTAATGCCAGTGCGAATGTGTATTTCTTTTGAAATCATGTTTCTTTTAAATTTGGGCCGCTTTTCCCAAACATAAATTTGTAAGTGCTCTATAGCAAAGTCATAGTTCATTGAATTAAAAACCGTATGACAAAACAGGTTAAAATAGTTACTTTTTGCACAATATTTGCAATTTAAAGAGAATTGGTCATTGCTCATTCTAATGAAGCTATACTATATGGACAATATAAGACTAGTGTCTTTCATTTAATGAGGTTGAGGTTTTGACTTTTAAAACCTACATTTTGGTCAAATATTGTGCTAGGATAGGTCGTTTTTAACAGAATTACCACATTCGCTTTCCTGTATACATTGATTGCGTTATCTGTTGACCTAATGAAAAAGGGGGTTTAGGGGCCTTTTCGTTACCTTTCGTTCGATATAAAAAAATTCTGATTGGATGAAGGGTACACTCGAGGTTTTGACAAAAACCAATCAGAGGCCTATTTTCCACTAGATCTCGCACAGGTCTTTTGATGCTATGCACTCAATCGTGTAGTATAAAACAGACTGCGTAGAGACTAGACTCGTTGTGGTTGGAAATATTTGTGTGCTCGGGGGTAGCGAGGTGGAAACCGCGCGTAGATGCATTTATAGGGGAATCGTTTTTGAATTCAAACCTTTTTATATTATGTTTGATATTTTTGGTGATATTTCAAGAAAGTGACATGTCAAAGACAACTCTTCGGGCACGTACTTTGTTATTGTTAATACATCTCTTTTCCGCATACCTACGTTACCATTCATTTTGTTGATTTACTAATATTATATATTTTGTGATTGTATTTTGGCGTTTGCAATGCGTTTTAAGGCGTGGGGTATGAGCGACCTTGAAGTACAGGTATCTGGAGAAGGGAAGCAACGAGTTACCCCAAATCACAGCGACAGGTAGTGACTTGGCCGCCGAGTGTTAATATATATTTATTTTGGAAGGTTCGTGTTTGTTTTAAATTTTGGAGCGTTTTTCCAAAATTTGATATTTTTGGTGATATTTCAAAAAAGCGACATGCCAAAGACAAAACTTTTTGCACATACTTTGTTATTGCTAATACAACTCTTTTCAGCATACCTACGTTACAATTTGTTTTGGTGATTTAGTAATATTATAAATTTTGTGACTGCATTTTGGCGTTTTCGATGCGATTTTAGGCTTACCGTGATTTAACGTTGATATCTGGTCTTGCTCCTTCTATAATTTCACTTTAATCGTCGGCTTTAGTAAATAACAGAATGTAGATTGGCTCTGAATAAGTCTCGTAGTCCTCTTGGTGGGTTTTTTCATGATATATTTAGTTTGTATTTGCATGTAACAACCAAAAACCGACCTCTGATTTCAGGGTTGAAGGCTATTTTTGGAATGCCCGTGGACTCAAACAAGTGCACGAGTGGCGACTATGGTTTTATACTTCCCGCATTGATGATTGCGTCTACGCCTAACAATATACTTCATTTTATATGTTGACTGTAGCTGGTATATCACTGGTATACAAAGAATTGGTTACATGTCAATGACCATTAACGTCAGGGATAGACCCTTCAATTATTTATGCGCCTTTCTATCATGCAGTATCTTTACCCGCAGACATGTTCCCGTGTCATGTGACAATATTGCGTAACGTTAAAGGTTAATACATTTCTTTGACTTCGAAGAAACTGTGTGATTCTATGGCCTAGCGGTCTAAGGCGTTGAGGTTTCTAAGTTGCTGTTCTTGGCGTCGCTTGTTCGAAACCGTGCGTCTGTCACTTTTCTTATGTTGCTTTATTTTTCCAACGTTAGAGCCTAGAAAAACTTATTTATAATTTCTTTTTGTATTATTTATTTATTTATTTATTTATTTATTTATTTATTTATTTATTTATTTATTTTATTTATTTATTCATTTTATTTATTTATTTAATGACGTTTTGGGGCTCGAGAGAACGGACACATTTATTTATTTATTTATTTATTTATTTATTTATTTTTCGATTGATTATTTGATGATTGAGTGAGCAGATTTATCGATTGCTACTTTAGTTGTGGGATTTCTATTTGATTTTGAATGACATCGTACATTAGTATTGATTTTTTCCGTTAAGCATTATCAAGAATTAATATCACAGGTTTTAGAGCAGATAGAAAGTTGGCTTAGTGATACTATCCGTTGATTCAGAACCGGAAGGTGGCGGGTTCGATTCCCACTTATGCCTATTTTTTTTAAAGACTTGGAAAATTTCTGCAGTAAGTTTATTTGGCGCGCGATCTCAGTTATTCATTTTCTGATGGCTGTGCCTCTTACAGACACCCTCCCTCTGGAATCCAAACCACGGTTCGCTCATTACACCTCCCTTAAACTTACTCTGAAATTAACATTGATATAAGGACATGCTCCTTTTAGAATTTATGTATGATGGTCGGCTATAGCAAACAACAGAAAACAGATTGGCTCGACATAAAAAGAGTACAAAGGGAAAAAGAGAAAAAAGGTAACGGGCTGTCAATAACTTAAGGTGAGGCATTGCTTTCTTGCCGTGCGGGGCCATGAATTTTGGTCCAGGAAGGTGTTTCATGTCAGTGCATTTCGCTGTTGTATCAGTTGGACAACTGCTTGGTTACTGACATATGTTTAGAGTAGAGTATTGAAGTAATCCTGTGTGCAATTTTTGTTAATTTTATGGAGAGGATTTTAAGATATGACCTTGTGAAAAATTATAAGTTTCTTTTTGAGGCCAGTTTATATCAAGCAATGGGAAATCCCAAGTATTAATAGCCAAATGTGATCTTGGGAATTAACATTAACCTTTCTCATTACATCACTTCCTTAGGGGAATTCCATTACATCATTTTCACTTTACAACCTCAAGGGGGTTTCCAAATATTCCAAATTAGATATGATTCAACTTGTTTTGCTCAATTTGAGATGGGAATTCCCCCAAAATGTCATCACTCATGTATCTTTGTAAACAAAGATAAATCATCAAATTAAATTACTGAGGGCACATCACACTGCTCACTAGTTTTAGGGAAAGGTCATACCATGCAGACCCTAACATCCAGTTATATTTCAAATACATTATGACCGAAGTTCCATGGCAAATTATAATTTCTGACGCTTGTTGACACTTTCAACCTCTACGATTTATGATACAGAGTATTTTCAATTATTAAAATATCTTTATTAGGTTTGCAGGAAATGACAGGAAAATATACAAAACAATAAAATAAAGATGATCAACAATCATCCCTTTTATAACAAAATCCTAAAACACTCTCCCTAAATAATTAATATATGTTCCAAAATGGGCGGATTTTGTGGGAATGTTTACAAAACTACATTTTATTCTTATAGTATCCACGTGTGCTATCCCTTCAGAGCAACATGTAGTTAACACACACGTGTCATACTTTCAAGGAATTCTATATAGAAACATTCCCTCATTTCAAATCTTTAGTTTTGGTTTCTCTTTTGTTCAGAAACCAAAAATCAAGGGATTAAAAAGTAGAGCAGATCTGGTCTGCAATCATAACACTATTACTATTATGCTGGGAGGACACAGTATCAGTCTCTACGCTGGACAACCGATTCTTTAGAAATGCATAGTCGCGCTAAAAGTCGATCGATACATCTTAAAATCAGCACAATTCAGAGATACACCTTTTTGCTATGAAATTTATTTTCTCGGTCAAATATATAGCAATATTTTTTTTCTTCAGTAATGTCAGTTAAAAACATAGTTCTTGGATATACATTTTTTTAGAAATCCTGGTGTTAAAATTAAGCATCAAATTTTGTCTTTTAGTGAGATATTTTTGATTTTTATAGGCCTTTAGTTCGCCCGCGAGCTTTTTACGGAATTCATTTTTTAGCGTCTCAAACTAATATAGTTTGCTAAAGAAAGATATTTTCCACCTGTGTAAGGCACATCGTGTGGGTCTATATATTATAGTTTTGTCAGAATTTCCGTTTTTATTTTACCCTTTTTCCCTTCATGCTCCAAAAATGTCAAACTCAGTACTTCATCTCGAGAGCAACCAGCAGAAATAATCGATATTTCAATTGTTGTCAACCAGGTCCCTTTTCCATTGAAAACCAGGATTGCCTGACCAGCGATTTGGTAGCCCAAATCCCCAATTGGATGTTGTGGTAAATGAGGTGAATTTTGGAAATTTGCTCCCGTGATAGCCTGCAATTTCAATTTATAGGGGCTATAGATTCCATGATTATGAAAACCATTTTGTCTGTTTGTTTGTTTGTTTGTTTGTTTACCTAGGGTGAGGTCCATGGGAAAATCCACTGTCCAAACCTAGAATAATTCGCGTGTTATTACCCCCCCCCCCCCATCGCGGGTTGGCATTTTCATTACACCCTTCAGACTTGTGTTCGGGTTTGTTTTTAATTTGACATGTAGGCCTATTTGTCATAATTTAGCGCTATAGGACCTACTTTCTAAATTTATAGCTATAGCCGTGTTATATAAATATTATTATGTACCGGTGTGTAATATTATGTAGGCCTATGGGGGTGGGGTGGGTGCAGAGGTGTGTGAGGTGCTAGGTGGGTAGTGGGGTGTATGTAGGGATGGTAGGGGTGGTACTTAACACATTTTAACCATGACTTACAATGCAAGGCTCATTGTTGCCATAAATGATATTTCCTTTAGGTCATTATAATAGGTTGTTGTAAACTTCCATGTTTAACCTTGTATTGTTTTGGCTGCTTCATTATGACTTTCGGTGGGTTTTAAGCAATTTCAAACAAACACAAACAAAAGGCACTATACCCGGTCACCTTCATGGCAATTGAAACACTAAGTAATTTCTTTGCTATATTGAAGTTCTGGCAACACTGTAGCCAGGCCGGGCACCCAGATATATCGATCCACATTCCACAATGCTAGTATTAGCCTAAGATTTCAAGCGTGGATTTGAAAAATTTTCAGCCGGCAGTTAAAAATTTGTGGAATCAAAACGGAAATTCTGACAAAACTATGATATATCGCTCACGGTGATGTGCGTTAGAAAGTTGGGAAAATCCTTCTTTAGCGAACTATATTACTTTGAAAAGCTAAAAGGTTGATCCAAAAAAAGGCTCGCGGGCAGAGTTGAAGCCTATCAAAATCGAAAATCTTACACTAAATGACTGAATTTCACGCCTAAGTTTAACACTAGGATTTGAAAAAAAACAAACATTATCAAGCATTACAGTTTTTCATGACATTTACTGAAAAAATGAAAATTATTGCTTTTCATTTGGCCGAGAAAATTAATTTTACATTGAAAAGGGTAACTCAAAATTTTGCTCATTTCAACACCAAATTCGATCGTTTGTATTGCCTCATTAAATGACTGAGTGAGCCTTGCATAACAAAAGAATTGGTTGTTCTGCGTAGGGACTGATGGAGCTAAAGCAATTATAAAGTAAAATATGAAAAAAATAGTACAAAGAAATGAAGACAAAAAGCACTGAGATACACAGAAATGTCAGGGCTTTATTTCAACGTGCGTGTATTCCAGCGTCATATTCCGTGAGATATTTCAATTTTAATATTTATTTATTTATTTATTTATTTATTTATTTATTTATTTATTTATTTATTTATTGATTGATTGATTGATTGATTGATTGATTGATTGATTGATTGATTTAATTATTTATTTATTTATTGATTGATTGATTGATTGATTTATTTGTTTATTTCTGTCTTTCCTTCTTTCTTTCTTTCTTTCTTTATTTCTATCTTTCTTTCTTCCTTTCTTTCTTTCTTTCTTTCCTTCTTTCCTTCCTTCCTTTCTTTCTTTCTTTCTTTCTTTCTTCCCACTTGGCTATTTATAAAAAAAGGTAATCAGGCTTCCTTAGCCTGTGCAATAAATTAGCATCAAATTTGTCCTTATTCTAAAAACACGTTCAGAAATAAATTTAATAGGTTAATCCATCGCCTTTGTTATGCAATGGAATTTAGGTACAAATCGAACAAATAGGTTCTTTCTTTCTCAAGTCTTTCTTTCTTTCTTTCTCAAGTATTTCTTTCTTTCTCAAGTCTTTCTTTCTGTCTTAACTCTTTCTTTCTTTCTTTTCTTTCTTTCTTTCTTTCTTTCTTTCTTTCTTTCTTTCTTTCTTTCTTTCTTTCTTTCTTTCTTTCTTTCTTTCTTTCTTTCTTTCTTTCTTTCTTCCTTTCTTTCTGCCTTTCTTTCTTTCTTTCTTTCTTTCTTTCTTCTTTCTTTCTTTCTTTCTTTCTTTTCTTTCTTTCTTTCTTTCTTTCTTTCTTTTTCTTTCTTTCTTTCTTTCTTTCTTTCTTTCTTTCTTTCTTTCTTTCTTTCTTTCTTTCTTTCTTTCTTTCTTTCTTTCTTTCTTTCTGCCTTTCTTTCTGCCTTTCTTTCTGCCTTTCTTTCTGCCTTTCTGTCTGCCTTTCTGTCTGCCTTTCTGTCTGCCTTTCTGTCTGCCTTTCTTTCTGCCTTTCTTTCTGCCTTTCTTTCTGCCTTTCTTTCTGCCTTTCTTTCTGCCTTTCTTTCTGCCTTTCTTTCTGCCTTTCTTTCTGCCTTTCTTTCTGCCCGTACGGTGCCAAGCACCCCTGATGAAACCAGTCTAATATAATTACGTAACATGTATTAGCATAATCATGGCATAATCAATACACCAAGGCCATTAGAGTATTCATCACAAGATATTGGACTATTGACATGTATTGGTTCTTGGCTCACTGTACTGTGGATGTGGATGACCTGCACAGTTCAATTCAACAGGTGATTAAGCACGATGTCTACTATGCCAATCCACCGAGCTGAGAGATGAGATGCATTTGGTAACCCAAAGAAATCCTCTGGTTCAACTTGCAAGTGAAATCAAATGTTATGAACTGAGGAACACAGCGTTGAGAAGACCGTTTTGCTAATATGATATAGATTGGTAAGTTGTGATCAGTAGGCCCTATGCAGGCTCACTTAGTTTCTAAAATGTGTAGGCCTATAGGCCTATTAAGTAAACTATATGATATTCATATTTTAAGCAATTGTAATAACAGTCATGTAGGCCTAGACCGATTAATCAGTCCCAATACTAAATTTACTTGCTGACATTAATCTGTATTTGATATAGGCCTATATGGGCTATGTCTCGATATAAATTTAACTAAAAAATGAAAGACAACAAGAACATTGGAAAATTTCGATTTTCGGAACGGCTTTCTCGGGATGTAGGCCATAATTATTATTATACAGTGTTCGCTCTACAAATAACCAGCAGAAATAATTTGCTCGAGAAAGTCTATTTGCTCACTGATATCTTCACATTCTAATGCGTACATAACTCATGAACTATCGTGTGCAAATTCGAAGCTCGAGTTCTCGAGCCCGGTTCTCGAGTAACACATAAATTGAATTGAAATCACACTTTTGTATTAAAAATATTACCGTATTGGTCCGAGTATAGTCCCACCCGTTTTTTATGTGAACTTTTTTCACAATTGAGGGGGTGGGATTATACTCAATTTCAAAAAAAAAAAAAAAAAAAAAAAAAACCTTTTTTTTTTTTTTAAGTTTATTTTTTTCCGGTTTTGGAGTGTCCCTGGACCTAGACCTAGATGCTAGGATCATTCATGGTTGACCCAGTTGACCTAAAAAAAAAATTAAAAAAAAAAAAATTCAAGATATTTTGTATTTTTAATATGAAAATTGATACTTTGTATTCATGTCATACTCTATTAATGATTTCAAAATGCATTCAAATTCAATGCATTTTGAAATCATTTTTTTTAGGTCAACCATGAATTTTTTTTTTTTTTTTTACAATTTCTGAAATTTTTCGAAAAATGGGGGGTGGGATTATACTCGAACGTGGGACTATACTCGGACGAATACGGTACTATAGTATGTGAACACATAAAGCAAGTTAGCAATGTTTGACTTTGTATGAATCATTTAACATGATAATGGGTGGGTCAAAGAGGCTAATGTAATCTTTTTCCAATGAGACCAGTAATCGCTCCGAAAACTTTAAGGCTGCACGACCCCCCGTCACGACGTCTATTGTTGGGCAAAGCAGCAAAAAAAAAAGAAAAAAGAAAATAGATTTTCATTATTTAAATCAACGCATTATTGAAAAATAACATTTTGATGTTTTGCAAAAGTTCATTCTACAAATCATATACTTTGAAAACGTTCTTGATTTATTGTTGTTAATGAGTTATGTTATTGTACGTTTTACAAAAGGGTTGTTTCAGTCCTCTTTACAACATAACTCAATTGAGCCACATGACCTACAAAAGTGATATTTGAATTCTTATAAATACACGCTCGCTATGAAATGATCAATGCATTTTTTAGCTAAAGCTCACTACCATTCGCAAGATGATGTGAACTACCAAATCGCAACAGAACATGCTACAACTTGAGAACCAAGGTCCTCACGTTCGCATTTCTAGTTACTACTGATAATGGGCTATTCCAATTAAAATCCACACTCCCCCTGTGGAAGATTTTGAGACAGGGGGAGTATGAATTTCAAATGGAATCAGCACATTAGCAGGTCCAACGGACCCTCCCTCTGTGGAAGATTCAGGTTGAATCTTTGGATGGAGCTGCCTGATGTGCTCATTCCATTTGAAATTCATACTCCCCTGTGGCAGATATTTCCGAAATCTTCCACAGGGGAGTGTGGATATTAATTGGAATAGCCCAATGTGTTCAGTATCTAGAATCGCTATTTATTATAGATTAGGTCATTTATGTGCTGTATGTCTTCTTCTCGTTTACTGGCGGGGCTCAAACTTTGAGCATATGTGATGCGATCAAGCAAAATCAGTCGGAACTCGCAAATATTGATTTTGAGATATAGCCAAACAAACGAAATATTTCCTTTTGTTTCCTCTTGTTTTGGAAACTCTTTAATTGCTCATATCTTTGGAACTGGTTGTTCAATTTCAATGGGGCTTTCTGCAAAATCCAGTTTTGTAAATGCTTTTTTCTATCCTATAAAAAACTGAAAATAAAATTTTTCCGAGTTCCGACTGATTTTGCTTGATCGCATCACATATAAGCCAGGCATTATACATGTACATGCGTACGGGCGACATCATTATGTTAAGTATTTAACTAGGAGCTATCCTATGAACCACCGATCTGAACCAATGCTAAATTGTGCTCATTTTAATGAAACCTTTCGTTATGACAATATTCGACATAAATAGGGCTGTAACCACTGGTTTTTTTTATCCTATAGGCCTATACAGGTGACTACAAAACAGCAGGGAGACACAGCCATCACGAACCAGTGGATCTCTATTGTTTTGGTTCAGGAAGATAAACTACATCAATAACACGCGCAACATGGTGTCAATAAGCTGCCTAAAAGTAAGCTTGGGATTACACTCTTATAAATATTTTTCTACTCAATTTGTTGATTTGTGACCATTTTACTCAACTTGAGTAAATAATATATACCCAACATTTGAGTTCATATTGATAAATAATACCGTCAATGTTGAGTACTATTTATCAATATGAGCTCAATGTTGGGCATTAATTCTTCAATTTGAGTAAGTTTTTACTCATTTTGTTGAAGTGTGACCTTTTTGTGGGTAAAATGGGAAGCAACTAAGGGGGCATAATTTGACGAAATTTGACAAATAAATACAAATAAATAATGGGTT
This sequence comes from Amphiura filiformis, assembly GCF_039555335.1. Classification (NCBI taxonomy): domain Eukaryota; kingdom Metazoa; phylum Echinodermata; class Ophiuroidea; order Amphilepidida; family Amphiuridae; genus Amphiura; species Amphiura filiformis. Next base: position 49,560,432 of record NC_092646.1, on the reverse strand, counting down.
AAAAAAGTACACAAAAAGGCATGTAAATCTTAAATATCAAAGCGGTTAATGTCAGCATGGGGATTTCTCGGGAGCTCATGTTTTGCACCTAGCTACGCCGCTGCAAAGACGTTATTATAGAAATTCTAGATACATTATATAGTCAACTATATATGTTAAAAAAACGGCCAAAAGTATTTTTTTGGCTAAAGAAATCGTGTCAAAATGGAACAATAAACATAGGACCATGAATATACCGCTGAAATGACAAGAAAAAAGCCTTTTGTAGGTTTTAAGCATGCTTAATTTATAAGTCATCGTTGAGCAACGACGATTGGTTTCTAGCCAATGACGTAACACGCTTTTTATTGCGTTTGCAGGAGCTCACTACCTCATTGGTCAGATACCAATCGCTCGTCGCTCAGCGCGGCGATGGAGTATAAATTCAGTTTTATTCTACTTAAGGGTAGACGAGGTATTGTTGGTCGAAGCAACCTAAAAATCGATTTTCATTATCTAGATCAATATATTATTGAAAATTAACACCTTGATGTTTTGCAAAAGTTCATTCTACAAATCGTATATACTTTGCGAAGTTGCTTAATTTATTGTTGTTAATTAGTTATGTACGTTTTACAAAAGTGTTGTTGTTTCAGCCCTCTTTACAACATAACTCAAGAACTGCAGCACCTATAAAAGTATATCAGTGATATTTTAATTCTTCTACACGCTCGCTATGAATTGAGCAATGCAGTTTTTGCCAAAGCTCACTACCATTCGTAAGATGATATGAACTACCAAATCACAACAGTTTAAAATAATTAATAACCTTAAAGATTCGGACTTTCAGCCTATGAGGCACTACAGCAAAATAACCAAAAGGCTTTTGTCACATGGTGGATATAGGCCAAAACAATGTGCTTATCTTATAAGACAAAAAGTAGACTAAATTCTTTTAATTAGCTTAATTAAAAATGCTATTATTATGATTAATTATTTTCATTTTCATTTTTCATTTCAGAAAAACTTTAAAATAGGACTCGTATTGGGCATAACGTCAATAGTTGTTAGTCTGCTATATTTTCGCAAGGTATACGTATCACCTGTTATGAATAGACGGATTTGGCGGAAAAATGATCTGAAATAGACAAAGATACGACGTCATCGAATTCGTATCAAATTGATTCTGACTTAGTTAGTAGGCCTGTGGTTTTTCAGGGGACAATGCCAAATGAATTGCAAAATAGGACCCATTTATTACATCGGACATATTTAAACTCGACAACAAGTCAAGAACACTGTCCAGAAAGAATTGAGATGGATGATATTGTGCGGGATAATATTCCTGAAGAATTGTACAGAGTAGCATCTGAAGTAAGTATACATTGAGTTCAAATAGGATCTGTGGTTAAATAGCGCAATGATACACATTAAGGGCTGGGGTATGAACGTTTGGACAGTATTTATTGTGGGACATTAGAGCACATCAGACATATCGAATTGCATTCTGAATACGAATTAGAATGTCCTTCTGATATCAAATAATTTTGATTTTTTGAAATTCGCAATGTAAAACACATTTTATGGCAAATGATTAAAAATTGATATTTTTGATATTTAACAGTACTCGGAAATAAACTTTATAAATCTTATGATTTATACTTAAAGTGTATGTAGGTGGGATAAAAAGCCGACGATCAATTGAAAATGTTGACCTTTCGTATTGAAGATATGGATTTTTTTTCCCAAAACACACAAAAAAAATTAGGTCTTTTGGGGAAAAAATCCATATCTTCAATATGAAAGGTCAAAATTTTCAATTGATCGTCGGCTTTTCCTCCCAGCTACATACACTTTAAGAATATATTATTAGATTCATAAAATTTACTTTGAGGACTGTTAGGCCTAGGCCTATATATCAAAAATGTGAAAAATATCAAATTTTAATAATTTGTCATAAAATGTGTATTTTATCGTGAATTTCAAAAATGAAAATTATTTGATATCAGAAAGACATGCTTCGTATTCAGAATGCAATTCGATACGTCTGAGGTGCTCTCATGTCCCACAAAAATACTGTCGAAACGCTCAAAACGCTCATTCCAGATCCCTTAAGGAATTATTTGAACATTTTGGCCCATGCAAGACACGTCATAATGAACCATTATAGCACGAAGATAAGAAGCGCACGCCATTGCCGTCCGTGCACCAACCACTGATATATTAAAAGCTCTAAAATGTAAATTAAAACATACATTTGACAGTGTTTGAATATGTTTAGCCCTTTGTTGTGGCCCTCGAACAAATAAAATTGAGAACCTACATACATGATAAACCATCGCAGCCATGATCAGATCCCTGAGCTCGTTGCTACCAGTTGAATTTCAAGTGAGCTCAGTAGTTCACGAGAACAAACTCAAATTTTCATTAGAGGGCTCCCCTTTCAAAAACCGGTAGGCCTATCTGCCCTTGAGCTCTTTTAGGTTTACAAATGCGCCATAGAATTAATGCACATATGCCATAAAGATCCCCCGTAAAAATTCCACCAGCAAATAAGGACGCGACCAGGCCCGTAGCCAGCGGGTGCGCCAAAATGCCAAAGGCCCAAAAACTCCACTTTTTTGACCCCAAAAGTCCCATTTGCGAGCGTAGCGAGCGAAAAGAGTTTTTATGCCTTTTGGTCCAAAAAGGTCCACTTTTTCAAAATCAGCACCCCCCAAATAAATCCAGGCTACGGGCCTGGACGCGGCCCTTAATTCTTGTGATTTTTAGAGAAGGGGTTATATGTACGTGGAATTTAAAGGCTTAGGAGCCCATGTGCGCCATTAGGCTAATCTTTACGATATATGCCTTCTCCTACGCACGCAAATATTGAATTCTCAACAACAAATTAATTGGGAATTCTCACGCGGAAGGTAAATTTATAGATAAACCAAAATGCATATTTATCATTTCCAACAGGTATTTGACCACATGCCAACAAAATTTTTAGATGGTTTTAGAAGTCCTTGCTGGAGAGTAAAGAGCAAATTAACCTGTTTACCAAGCTTTATGTTGACTGGGGTAGGTAAATGCGGAACGACGGATGTATGGGATAAAATCGTTGCTCACCCAGACATAGTTGTTACCGGCAAGGAACCCAGATGGTGGTCTCGATTTAGAGTAGGTAAGAACGCTCGTCGTATCTCATCTCATCTCAACTTATCTTATTTTATCTCATCTCAACTTATCTGGTTATATCTTATCTCATCTTATCTTGTATTATCGTATCTCATCTTATCTGGTCTTATTTTATCTGGTCTTATCTTATCTGGTCTTATCTTATCTGGTCTTATCTTATCTCATCATATCTTATCTGGTCTTATCTTATCTGGTCTTATCTTATCTGGTCTTATCTTATCTCATCTTATATCTGGTCTCATCTTATCTCATCTTATATCTGGTCTCATCTTATCTCATCTTATATCTGGTCTCATCTTATCTCATCTTTTATCTGGTCTTATCTTATCTCATCTTATCTTATCTCATCTCATCTTATCTGGTCTTATCTTATCTGGTCTTATCTTATCTCATCTTATATCTGGTCTCATCTTATCTCATCTTATATCTGGTCTCATCTTATCTCATCTTATATCTGGTCTTATCTTATCTCATCTTATCTTATCTCATCTCATCTTATCTGGTCTTATCTTATCTGGTCTTATCTTATCTCATCTTATATCTGGTCTCATCTTATCTCATCTTATATCTGGTCTCATCTTATCTCATCTTATATCTGGTCTTATCTTATCTGGTCTTATCTTATCTCAACTTATCTTGTCTAATCTCAACTCTAACTCTAACTCTAACTCTTAACACTCTTACTCTTACTCTTACCTCTAACTCCCGGCTCTAGCTCTAGCTTCTACTTCTACTTTTTCTACTTCTACTTCTACTCTTACTTCCACGTCACTTTATTATATACTTTACTTATCTTGTCAGGTCGAGATAGAGGTTTATATAATCCGTTTCCGCTGTCATGGTACGCAAACCAATATAACAAACTCGGAAAAGCAATAAGCGAAGCCAGGGACTCTAATAAAGCTAAGAAGCTTATAGCAGGTATGTTTATTTTAACGGATCTTTTTAACGGCTCTTTTCAGAGCCACCACTTATTTACTTTTATCTGTGTTGACAAGGGGCGGTCTTCTTTTCAGAGCCACCAAACACTTATGGTCCTGTGTCACAACCTGGGGTACCTTTGCGTTACATAGTAAAAAAATTAAATGGTTCAAACATTTTACCTACACATCTCATTTGAAGTGGTTCATCCTCCTGAGCATTTTGACACCTTTTTTATGGAAATCGGTTAAAAAATAAGAGAGCGCGGGCAAAAACAATCACAAAGTAGGAAGGATATAACCCCACCTCTTTTTTCCACATTTACAATCATTCTCAGCAAGTATTGGTCTTTTAAATGAACTTCTGTATTTATTTACTTGGTTTAGATGTCTGGGAGTCCATTTAGACATTTTTTACTAGATTCAAATTTTTAATGGGGGTTTTAAATCAAATTTACGATACGAATCCCTCCCCCTAATCCTCCTCCCCCTAATCCTCAGCCACCCTTGGCACATTTCATGCCAAACGTCATAAGAAAATAATTAAAAAATATTTTAAAACAGGATAAAAACATGAGTAATCTAGAATAAATTAGCCTCAATTTAAGACCTAATTGAATCTTCTAAGTGACGGAATACTCAAGAGACAGTGTTTTGAAATCCAAGCTGCACATCAAAATGTAACAAAGCCACCTTTTTGGGTACCCCAGTATATGACACTGGATCTTGTATATTAAAGATAGTTGAGGTCTGCTTGTTCACTGTTCACAAGGGGAAGTCTTCAGTGAACGGCTATTTTCAGAGCCATTGGTAGTCAAGGGGCAGCCTACATCTTTCCTGCTACTTAAGTTTTATATATAGTCCTGAAGGTACAAAACTGATGACGGGACACAAATTGGCCATAGGTATTGGAGGACATACCTATGCTGAATTTGATGGCAACATCCGTCTAGTTTAAATGCAGACCTCTCTCTCTATGGTGCATTTAGAATTGGGCAAATAAACCGTGAGAGTGCGCCGTCCTTCGGAGGGGACCGTAAACCGTCGACGCAGTTTACAACCAAACCTATACACGTGGGGGCTTTCTTGGGTTATCCAAGGCTGTCAAAAAATTCAAATAACCAAACGGCTGCTTTATCGATTATAATCACAGCGACTAATAAGAGAATTAAAATGCTTCTTTTTCTTGAGAAAGTCCATAAAACTGATGACCGGTTATTCCATTTTCAACATAGGTGATGGTTCGCCCTCGAATTACTGGGACAACGTCGTCTGGAAAACTACACTGACTGCTGCTTGCCAAAACCTCACAACTCCTCGTTATGTTGTAGCTGATGTTATAAGGACCGTTCTCCCCAAAATAAAAATTCTCGCGGTGTTCAGAAATCCTACAAGCAGGTACGGGTATATCTCAAGGAGTTAAAGGAACACTCCGGCAATCACAACATTATGCCTTATACGTTAGAAAAATCAATATCAAGCACGAACCACGTGGTTTTATTTAAAACAAACTCATATTGATCATAAAAACAAATAAAAGCCGTCTCACCACGTGATTTTCAAATTTCCCTGGCACTGAAATTACCTGTGGCAATGACGTCCCAGTAACACAATGGAGGCTGACGACAATTGAGCACATTGCCACAGGCAATTTTGGCGCGGAAATTTTGAATATCGCATGTTGAGAGCCGGCTGTTTTTATTCGTTTTTATGGTCAATATGAGTTTGTTTTAAATAAAATCATGTGATTCGTGCTTGATAATGATTTTTCTAGCATTAAGGTATAATGTTGTGATTGCCGGAGTGTTCCTTTAATGTAAGAAAGCCCCATTTGCAAAAGCTGCCACCTTGACATTTGACAATTTCTACATTCTCTGCTGTACATAATCTAGAATATAGTAACGTCTGGCAGCTATTGCAGATAGAGCCTTCTTGCACTAACTCCTCTATTATGTGAAGTAAAAACTGTAAGGTTAAATCGCAAAGGCCTATGGGATTTACCGAAAAGGCAATAGAGTTGACTTTTCGGTAAATCCCATAATTCATTGCGGTTAGACCCGATATGTCGCGATGCGCACATCGTTTGCAAGTCAGCGTGGCGTTAAATAAGGACGTACATCTCAGGTCTAACCGCAAGGAATAATGGGATTAACGAAAAGGTCATTTATCTTTTTTTACTTTCAGATTATATTCAGATTACAATTTCGATAATCGTAGCTGTACACCGGAATTTTTTCACGATTCTGTCACTGAATCTACAAGAACATTCGATTCATGTTTGGCAACGTCAACGAGAAAGGAATGCGTGTTCAAATTTTTCTCTGAAATATACGAAGCAGACATGGCACGAAAACCTCGACCGAAAGGCAAGCTGGGAATGAACCCTATCATGGTGAGTTAAACCATTGCTGTGGCGTAGCTATTAGGGGCCGGGCTCGTTGCTCCCCTCCTCCCCGAATTCCTGAACCGTCGTTGTGCACGTGAAAAATCTTTCAATACCGGAAGTTTGCCGATTAATGAATGCCAGAAGTACAATGGTCTTCATGCGTAACACACAAGAGTTCGCGATACATGTAGTGTTACGCACAGTGCAATTCTGAGTCGGTTGTCTGTGGATCTAACATCTTTGCTATATTGCAGCACTTTGAACTTGCAGACAAACACGTACACCAACAATACCACGCATATATCCCATAACACAACCACCACGAATATTTACGCCAACAAACCCACGCACACACCCACGCACACACCCACGCATTCATCCCATCACCACCACGAATAACGTCAACAAACCCACGCACCCACCCACCCCTTCATCCCATCACCACCACGAATGACGTCAACAAACCCACGCACCAACCCAAGCATTCATCCCATCATCACCACGAATGACGTCAACAAATCCATGCACTCACCCACATATATATCCCATGACACAACCACCACGAATATGACACCAACAAACCCACGCACTCACCCACGCATTCATCCCATCACCACCACGAATGACGTCAACAAACCCATCACCACCACGAATGACGTCAACAAACCCATCACCACCACGAATGACGTCAACAAATCCATGCACTCACCCACACATATATCCCATGACACAACCACCACGAATATGACACCAACAAACCCAAGCACCCACCCACGCATTCATCCCACGACATCACCATCACGAATATGACGCCAACAAACCCACCAACTAACCCAAGCATGACACAACCACCACGAATATGACACCAACAAAACCACGCGTCACGCATAGGCTTACCCATGTCACGGCCACAACGAATATGATACCAACAAACCCACGCACCCCCACCCACGCATACCCGTGACACGACAACCACCACGAATATGACACCAACAAACCCACGCACCCACCCACGCATACCCGTGACACAACCACCAAGAATATGACACCAATAAACCCACGCATGTACCATGACACAACCACCACGAATATGACACCAAGACACTCACGCAACCACTCACGCGAATATAAACATCACTGTACTCTCAAACTACATAGTTCACGATATGAAATCTTTTATATTTACAGAGACTTTTCAAAGGATCTTATTCTGTTTTCGTCACTGATTGGTTGAGAGCGTTCCCACGTGACCAAGTTTTTTTCATCAAAATGGAGGACTGGCACAGCGAGTGTAAGACCATGCTGCCCAATATTTATCAATTTCTTGATTTAGGTAAGCAATCGTGTAAAATGGACGGCTCTAAATCCACATGTACTTCTGAAATGCGGATTTGGACTTCGTTGTGTAAAAACTATTTACCCAGAGCAGCCAGCGCATAATTATAACGTTGAAAAAATTGTTCATCCTATCAAACCTGAAAACTATAAAGTGCAATAATTTCATAATGTGACTTTGTGTATTTGTTAGGCCTATGCAGTTCTGATACATTCCGCTAGGAAAGTGATATTGATTTCAATTACCCATCGTGCCTCTGTGGCTCAGTTGGTTCTAGAGAGTCGTAGGGCTACTAGATTTACGAAGGTTCGGATCCGACGCTGCTCTAGGTAAAGATTAAAATTGATACACATGTTGTTGCTTGGTTTCATATCAATACATAATAAATAACTTTTATTTTTCATTATCCAATTGCAGAACCAATACCTAAACAGAAAACAGATGAAATTTGTAATAAAAAACAAAAGAACAAAACACCAGGGACGAAAGCCAAGGGATCTATGCTGCCTGAAACCAAACAACTCTTAGACAAATTCTACGAGCCTATTCGTAAAGACCTTGCTCAAATATTGGATGATGACCGTTTCTTGTGGAACAATTGAAATGGCTGTTGGGTGTAGGGATGTGCTGCCAAAGCGCAGGGATATGTTTGGATGTGAGATTATTGTAAGAGACGGCGAACGGAAAGGGAACAAACATTCAGCGAGTAGGGAAACGAGAGACTGGCAGACCAGCAACGTGTTCCAAAATGGTCTGATCGATACCGACGCCGTTAAGAACACATTTTGGGTTGCGTGACTCATGGTTTCTCGTCGAATATCGGTGGCCTTATAGGGGCTTACCTATACAGCGGCGTAACCGGACACGTGCGCCCCCCTCCCGACAAACGACACGTCGGTACATTACGTGCCAGTTAAAGAATGATCTGATTGATGGCCTGTTTAAAACCGAATTTACTTCAATTTGGCCCTCTTTAAGATTTTACGTATGCAGGGAGCACGCGGCTTGGCAATTTTGGAGGACAATTTTTCAAAAAGTGTCAAAATATTTAGGCCGTCAGTAGGGCCTAGGCCTATATTTGCAATTTAGTGCCACCCCCTCCCCACCTGGTCTCGAAAATCTGCCTACGTCACTACTTGTCATAAGTACAATTAAATTTTGTCTAACAACTGCAATTTTTAATTTTGTTTTGTCTTCGTGGAATATACTCTTTGTAATACTAATAATTTTGGTCAATAAGGGACCGTTCACAAACACTTGTTAGGGGTGGGGCCTGATGCAAAAAAAGGGGGGGCCTAAAAAAAATGACCACAAATTTTCCTGGAAAAATCAAGTTTATAGTGCTTTTCTATGGGGATGACCCGTAATTTTCATGTCAAAAAAGGGGGGGGGCCTAACATTTTTGAGGTCTGTAAAGGGGGGCCGAAAAATGTTCGCGATAATTTTTTTTGCATCAGGCCCCCCTTACAAGTGTTTGAACGGTCCCTAAAACTGGGCTATTCTAATTGAAATCCATACACCCCTATGTAAGACACAGGGAGTGTGAATTTCAAACGGGGTTACCGTACCTGAATGGGTGACTCCATTTGAAATCTACACCCATGTGTGTGGGAGATTAAGGTCATGTCTTCCATAGGGGCGTATGGATTTCAACTGGAATAGCCCATTACAAAAATGAGTTAGATCCAGCATTTTATTGCCAACAGACTGTTCTTCCTTGTGTGTGAAAGATGAGCCAAAATCCACTCTCTAAATAGTCTTCTGCGTACACTTAAACATGGTTTTCATGGAAGAAACGCCCAACTCCATGGAGTTGGGCCCATCTTCCACAAATATTTGGTTTTCACTACAATAAACTTTCTTGCTAACATATTACAGTGTACATGCTTCTACTTGTGCAATCAATGGATAATTATCAAATTTCTGTAGCTATTTATAACACATCTGCTTACGGAACTGGTACTTGCAGTATAATTTTATTCGTAGAAGAAGGGCCCAACTCCAGCTCATATTAAGACTGTACCGTTGCCATGGAAACATCATATATAATTTTGAATGTATGCAGTATTGTAGGCCTATGCATGTATTAAGGGAGGTGTAATGAGCGTGAACCTGGTTTGGATGCAGAGGGAGTGTGCCTGTAACAGACACAGCCACCAGAAAAGGACCAGCTCAGATCGCGCGCCAAATAAGTTTGCAGTCCAGAAATTTCATTTTTTCTCAGCCTTGCAAAAAATAGGCAGAGGTGGGAATCGAACCCGGGACCTCGGTGTTGTAAAACCTACTACGTTACCACTGAGCCAACTGACAATCAGCTATGAGAAGTTTGATAGTAATCCTTGATATTGCTGAATAGAATAAATCAATACTGATAGGTCTATTTATCTAATGTACGATGTTATTCAAATTGGCCTATAAACTAGGAATATAATGTGAAATGACTATCAATCGATCAATCAATCAAGTTGTCAAGTTATCAACAATCAATAATAAACCGACGTAGGCCTATCATGGAATATTACTAACTAGGCCTACTAACTAATATACCAAATAAATAAAATAAATAAATAAGTCAGTAAAAATATAAATAGGCATAGGCCTAAATAAATAAATAAATACATAATGCAGAATGCAGTTAGTATTTTAGTTGCAAAATTCCAAACATTCTATTCACACATTCTATTATGATTTTCTGCTATACACGCAAAGGACCTGTGCCTTTAATATGTCCGCGCCTAATCAATAATGAGTCTTTCACCATGCTCACACACCATGTTAAACTATTGTATCCCTGCAAGTATTATCTACTGACCAAGTCCTAACAATGAATGAAATGGATGCTATAACGTACCCAATCAAGCGAACATATCAAGGTCATATCAGGGCGTTATACAAAGAATGGTCAAAGGTCAACGTTTCCAAAGAAGTATAGTAATAGATGTAGACACAAGCTTTCGTGGGAAACATAAACACATAGTCGTCAGTCGTGTGGTTTTTATGAGATTTGATACGGCGCTGAAGTCTATTGGCTGTCCCAAAATCAGTACCAGACCCGGTTTCCAGACGGCAATGTGTGTGTTGTTACAAGGAACGCAAACTCATTTTATCAATGAGTGAACCACATAGAGGAATACGACATCTATCGTGAGCCAATCTGCATTCTGTTGCCTGCAAAAGCCGACGATCAGGTAAAAATTCTAAAAGCAGCGTGACTAGATATTTGCGTTAATTTCATGATACGTGTAAAACGCATTGAAAACGCCAAATTGCAGTCATAAAATATATAATATTAGTAAATCACCCAATCGAATGTTAACGTAGGTATGTGGAAAAGAACTGCAATAACAATAACAAACTATGTGCCCAAAGAGTTGTCTTTGGCATGTCGCTTTTTTGAAATATGACCAAAAATATCAAATTTTGGAAAAACGCCCCAAAATTTAAAACAAACACGAACCTTCCAAAATAAATATATATTAGCACTCGGCGGCCCAGTCACTACCTGCCGCTGTGATTTGGGGTAACTCATTGCTTCCCCTCTCCAGATACCGGAACTTCAAGGTCGCTCATACCCCAGCCCTTAAAGGTCCCCTGAAGATGAAAACATTCTGTCTGTAAAACTTTTCCAAATATTAAGTTTTTCTTAATATCTCAAAAACAGTTGATGGAGTTGGGCCCTTCTTCCACTCAGGTATTCAACTGTATTTTTTGCGATGTGTCTGTGAAAACTCACTGCTGATATTCCTAGAACGCAAAGGATATTCAGAGAATGAGATTCGTCAATCACAGACACAAAAAATATAATTCCTATTGTCCGAAATATAGGTCACGGAATTACTCAATTGCATATGGGGATAGAGAATTAGGGGAGAGCGTGGCGCAATGGTTAGGGTTTAAGCTAGGGTTCAAGCGGTGGCTATTTGCTGGGATATTGACTTGAAACAAAAAGTCTGAAATAATTGGCAACCTCTGTAGATTAAATTCAGACTTCCGCTCTCCCCATGGTTCATTTAGATATTTGGGTAAATAAATCATGATAGTACTCCGTCGTTCGGAGGGGACGTTAAGCCGTCGGTCCCGTGTGCCGAGAGCCATACCTGTACATGTATCTCGCAGCCAGTTTCGAAAAGAGTAGGGTGTTAACCCCTGACTGTTCCCAACCCGTCCCGGTGTTCAAATGGACCCCAATGGAAATAAGCTTCAATAGAGGCTTTCTTGGGTTTTCCATGGATGTCAAAATCCGAACAAATCAAATGAAATAAAACAAATAGTGTAGAGTCAATGTGCCCGTCAAGTGATGATAATACTGATACACAAAAAAATAAATGTTACTCCAAACGAATATGGAACGTATTAAATAATGTATGCACGCTCTCTCTACTGCCGATGAAGGTTGTGGAACATTGGGCTATTCTAATTGAAATCCATTATCCCTATGGAAGACATGACCTTAATATCACACACAGGGGGATGATAGATTTCAAATAGAGTCGTCTATACAGATAAACTCGTTTTAAATTCACACCCCTGTGTGGGAGATTAAGGTCATGTCTTCCATAGGGTGTGTGGATTTCAACTGGTATATCCATTACTAAGTATGCTGTCTACTGATGATTAGGGTGTGGATGACGTACTAGGAATGCTATCTACTGCAGGTGTGGATGACATATTACGTATGCTATCTACTGCTGATAAGGGTGTAGATGACGTACCAAGTAGTGCTATTTGCTGCTGATAAAGGTGTGGATGACATACTAGGAATGCTATCTACTGCTGATAAAGGTGTGGATGGCGTACTAGGACTGCTATCTACTGATGATAAGGGTTTGGATGACACACTAGGAATGCTATCTACTGATGATTAGGGTTTGGATGCCATACTAGGAATGCTATCTACCATGTCTACTGCTGATAAAGGTGTGGATGACAATTTATCAATACATGTATGATAAAATATTAAAACATCGTACAAGGTGTCCCAAAAAAAGAGGCCCCTCATTGCGCCCTCCTTTTCTCCTATTTCTGAAAAGTTGATCAAACATATTTTGGTATGTAAAGACACCTTGAGTCGTTAGCTTTTTTGGGGGGACACCCTGTATAAGAACTATTCTATAGTAAATCAGGTATACCAAGTGACTGATGAGGCATTAAATATGCAGGATATTAATCATCTTCCTGATAGGCAGACTATACATAGACGTGATTTTCACTTCCCTATGTAGTCTCATCCCCCTGCCTCCATGTTCAACCATCTATACAATATTCTGGCTGGTCAAGAAGATATTTGATATGCGGTATAACCGATTTGCTAGAGAATATTTGTTTAATATCATGTTTAATAAATTCGTATTTATATCTCGTATAATGAAATGTGGCCAAATGTATATATATGTGTATCGATAGCAGAATAATATCTTCTATAAGCCTACGGACTTGCCTACTAAAGCATGTCGGGAAGGATATAGAGAGTTCCCGTGTTTTCAAGCGGAACGGACTACAATAGTGTTTATAACATGATTCGCACCGCCGTATTCCTCATTCCTTTGATTTGGTCAATGACCCTATTGATGCTACATTCTACAAAATAACATTTGCTAATTATTGCGCGAGTGTTGGTATTCTGAAAATTGTAAACGGAGTTTAGGTTTCCCTCCAAGATGGCGGGTAACCCAAAACACGGGAACTCTCTAATAGAGAGTATGAGGTCCCACGTCACTGTGTGTGATCATGCGTGGCAAGCAATTCCCGATATGACATCGTAAGCAGGGGGATGACACTCACCTCATTTGCATGGCAAAATTACCCGTCTCCTCTGCAGCCAATTTGTTTTCGCTCCATCGAAATCAAGCTGGTCACGGAGGAGACTACCTTCCTTTGTGTTTGTTCATTTGTGTATGGAGAGCCTTTCTTGGAGTCCATGACTTAGGCTACTACGCTCTCAGCTAGAGTCCGACGCTGCATTGTACTAGAAATACCTTTTCTGTGAAATCGCTATAGAGCCAATCGGGAACACGTATTCAATTTATAAATATAGCATTAAATTAGTATCACATAGTGGCCTCCGTGCAGTGGAAAACCTTAATTCTTTCATCAAAAAAAGAAATGAAAATGAAAAAAAAATCCGGATCCACCTGTACGCCTATAAAATGGGCACAGAAATTTGTCTCAAATATGAATGAATTTTAAGAAACATACGGGATATGATGAACCAATGACCTGACGCCATGATAGCAGGATCTATTAGTTGTTTTATATACAATGCATATACCGTGTTGTCATAATACCAATATTTGGCATAATATATAACGACTAATATTTAGTATTGTAAATATGCAGTTCATATGCACAAACGAACACTGATCTTTATGATATATTCAGGTTGTTGTACATCTCATATAACATGTCATATAGGAGGTCATATGTGTTGACCTTCTCCTATTGTATTTGTTCATCTGTGTATGGAGAGGATTAGCGCCATTAAACGCCATTAAAACTCCATCAGTATTAGGGCGTAGTTCAGTGAACTCACCAGATTGCTATTCCAAGTACTTTGATAAATACAGATAATATGTATTGATGGGTCGAGGCGATTGCATTGAAAACCTAATACATTATTCATAACAGTTACGTAATCAATCGATAGTGCGGACACTTTTCATTTGCAAACCACCAAAATTCGTGATCTTTTAGCGTTGGAAAAGAAACCACGTGAATAGAGTGCCCTCTCAAGAATATCAACTCTCTGTCGTAAGTTCCCTGATTAGACTAGCCACTGACATAGAAGCCAGATATCAAGATTCTCTTATGGTTTTCTTCAATTTTATCTTAAGTTTATACAGGTATGTGTTCAATCTAATAATATGTGTGCTATATTATTATTTTAAGTTTAGGGAACTTAAGGAAGCAGTTGAGTACATTATGAAGATGAGCCGATATGTGATTAATTAAGAAGAATTTATGGTTATCGATTATCGAAGATAATGCACCAGTAAGAGAGAGAAAACATCTCTGAATATCTCATCTTGCTATCATGTATTTATACTCTCTCCTAAAGTTCATTAAGTGATAGGATTTTAAGACCTAGATTTATACTTGCATAGGTCTCATCTGTTTTTCATGTATCGAAACAAAGTCATGAAAGTGAAAATAGGTTTATAAAAGTAACTGTACTATATTGTAAATGTAGGGTCTAGACGTATAGCTGTATAAGATACAGCGTAGGGCACAATTCCTTCAAGGTTAACAGGGTTGACACTTTAAATACCCAACAGCAATACGCGCACCCAACCGTATAGAGATATGCCTCCTCCGCAGCCAATTTGGTTCCGCTCCATCGAAATCAAGCTGACCACGGAGGAGACTACCCTCCTTTGTGTTTGTTCATTTGTGTATGGAGAGCCATTCTTGGAGTCCGTAATGACTTAGGCTACGCTCTCAGCTAGACTCCGACGCTACATTGCACTAGAAATACTTTTTCTGTGAAATCGCTATCGGAGCCAACCGGGAGCACGCATTCATTTAAATATAGCATTAAATTAGTATCACCCTTGTGACCCCCGTGCAGTGGAAAACCTTAATTCTTTCATTAAAAAGAAATGAAAATAAGAAAAAACACGGACCCAACTGTGCACCTATAAAATCCCGGTGGGGGGGGGCACTCACATGTTAAGGTAGTACGGGTATGTGCGGCGGTCAAGGGTCCATTTTTCAAGCTCTCCGGCAGTTCCTAAAGCCCCACATTTGGATCTGCTCCAGTTCTAGGCCTATGAGCCTCAAACTCTGCCAATTGTATCTCTTTAGGCTCAAATTTGGAAATAATTTAGAAATGTTTAGCTCAACAGCTTATAATTTAGCCCTAATTTCAGTTCTTCAAACCCCTAATTTGCCCGAAAATCAGTTCTTAGTTCCCAAAGTTCGGCGCTCTGCGCCGCACACCCCTACCAAAATTTAAGTTGAGTGCCCCCTCGGGTATAAAATGGGCACAGAAATTTTTCTCAAATATGAATGATGAATTTTAAGAAAAATAGCCCTACGGGATATTATGACCATTGACCTGACGCCATGATAGCAGGATCTATTAGTCGTTATAATATTAATTCATAATATATGATGAGTAATATTTAGCATCGTAAATGTGCAGTCCATATGCACAAACGAATACTTATCGTTTGAAATCCGACAATCTCATCCATAGACAACCATGTTAAACATGCCACCGCAATACAAAGTAGGACTAATTAGTAGTCCACTTGGGAAGCCAACAAACAGAGGGAGTACGGTGACTAAAAAGATCAGATCAGACGTGAAAATCTATCAATTGTGCACACTGTAATTAAATCAGTTTTAAGAGTATGCACAATGGGCAAGTGGACTACGGAGAAGTCTATATCCAAGTAAGCCCTACTTTGACAAAACAGATAATAATATGATATGTACTATAAAAAGGTTGGTTAACACTGAATATAACCAACTGTTGGGCTGGTTCACCTGTTAATACATAGTAGGTTAAAATTTTAACCAAGTTGGTTAAAGTTTCAGTTTAACCTATTTTCTGACAGCGTGGTTGCCCACTTCCGATTGGAACGCGATTTTTCCAAAATAGAACCACTGAACCAGTCTATAATATACACTCTCAGAAAAAAAGGTGCTACTTAGAACCTTTTTTTGTCCTGTATGTAGAACCCTAAGCAGTAATAAGGTTCTAAAAAGAACCTTAAAGAGTTCTATAAAGAACCTTAAAGATTCCTGGGGACATTCTAATTCATTCATTCAGGGACTTTCTCAGAACCCTTTTCTTTGCTACAGAACCTTTTTTTTGGTTCTACAAAGAACCCCATTTTTTTAGTACCATAAAGGGTTAACACGACATTTTACTCTTCTTAACTTTGTGATGAATGAATGAATTAGAATGTCCCCAGGCCTATTTAAATCTTTAAGGTTCTTTATAGAACTTTTTAAGGTTCTTTTTAGAACCTTATTACTGCTTAGGGTTCTACATACAGGACAAAAAAAGTTCTAAGTAGCACCTTTTTTTTCGAGAGTGTAGGGCTATTCGACGCAGATTTATACATCCTTACAGGTAGGCCTACGTGTGCGGTGTCACCGTACCACCAGCATAGGGTAGTGTAATGGTAATATAATGGTGTCAACAAGTCGTCTAAAAGTAAGTGGAATTATATTATTATTATGTTTTTTTCTGCCGAAAGCAGTATGTATTGGAATTGGAACCTGAAACACGACTATTGGGTGGAATTTAGCCAAATTGCCATGACAAATCATTCTGTCAAGTACTCTAATATTAATAACGCTCAGGTTTGGGCTACGATTTCCATGTTGCCACGAAGTTTTTACAGTACAAAATGCTACATGTGCCTGCATTTCAGTCTAATGAATTATGCATTAGAATAGCCGTATGACAAGGACGGTCATCAATTCTTTATACGGGGTTGTAGTAAAATGTTTGCCTTGAAGAGTGATTATAAAAAATGTTTGACTTGATTCTGGACTTTGAAAAGAATATAAAGCTTTGAATATGTAAAGTTTTTATTGTTTTAAGAAGTTAATCTGAAATAAGGTATCTGTGAAGGATTTTAGAGGGTCTGCACCCCCGCCTTACACAAATGTCGATTTTTTTTGTGAACGGCACCTAAATAGTTAAGCTTACTGATTTTCTATAATATATTACTTATTCTGGCAAACCAAGTAGCTGTGGTGTTAGCTCAATATGCTAGGAAAATATTATAACCGATGACCCCATGTTCACTTTGGCTAAATCAGCTGTATTTTTGCTGAAAAGGGTACGTAAAATAGCACTCGACATCCGCCATCTTGGAGAAATTTGATGTCAATCAAATATGGGAATAACTCTGTTTCACTATTGAAGTAGTACGCACAACGTTCGTCGTGCACACATACGTAAATGTTAGGCTAAGTGTATTGAAAATGCCTAGCAACTGTCACTCAAACTTACGACGTGTCAATTAAACTGCCGAAAAGTGACTTCACTTTTATACAGGGATTGAATGAGTGTCACGGCCCTGGTTTAGTGTAGGGCCTATAATCAAATCCTTCTCACTTAGCCGTCAGAAATGATTGTAAATTACACATTTGTGAAAAAGGACAGTCTTTAAGTAAGTATATATGTGCAACGCTTTTGATGTTTTGGGAGACTGTGAGGGATCCGAAACAGCGGGTGACGGAGCTTATTCTTGACTGTGTATATAATATTCCTTCAATACGCTGCCGTACGGTAATAGTCTTATACGATGGACAGATAGTAGGCCTATCAGTTTGTGAATGAGGACATCGTTTAAGTTCCTTGTACTAGGCTTAAAGCTAGCATTTCAAGTATCTCTTATAAGCTAATAACAAATGGTGCCCGCTGGAATCTCTTGAGGCATTGTCTTTTTAAAGACATTTCTTGTTAAATCTTAAACTTCATGGGTTCGTAATAATCTTAATCGCAATGGAACGTATGATGACTCGAATTAGGGATAGCCTACACAGCGTAGGCCGTCTCATAACATTTCAATTTGATTCCACGGATATTGACCAGTGGCGTAGCCAGGGGGAGTCTTGCCCCCTCCTCTCCCCCTGTGGGATGCTGGCCGCCCTGATAGATTTTTTGGATTTTTTAGCCCATTTTTGACCATTTTCGTCAAAGTTTGCCCCTTGAAAGTTGCCTTCCTCCTCTGCAATCTCACACCCTCCTTTAACCACCCTCTGAAAAGTGCTGGCTACGCGACTGATATTGACTTACTTATTTTCGTGTCGACGTGTCGACCTTAATAACTCAAAATTATATTTCATAATGATATTGATTTCAACCCCTCCCTTCATAAGCAAAAATATATAACTGATATTGACTTACTTATTTTCGTGTCGACGTGTCGTGTCGTGTCGACTTGAATAACTCACATTATTTCATAATGATATTGATTTCAACCTCTCCCTTCATAAGCAAAAATATATGACTGATATTGACTTACTTATTTTCGTGTCGACGTGTCGTGTCGTGTCGACTTGAATAACTCACATTATTTCATAATGATATTGATTTCAACCCCTCCCTTCATAAGCAAAAAATCAGAACATCGTACGGTTGTAACTTATTGAGATAATGAAAGTTGACGAGTCTTATTATGTCAAGAGAAAATTAGGCAATAGGCGTGTCACGTATACTCTTAAAACGATCTTATCATCTTTGAATAGAAACTTTTCAAAATTGATAAGGGAAACTATTCAGATGGGGATATAATAGATTTCTCTTCAAAATGAACAGATTTCTCTTTAAAATTAATCGGATATTCTCATCAAAATGACAAGGAACTTATCAAATTTGATAAGATTATTTTGTCATTTAAAAAAATGAATATGTTTTGTTAAAATTTGAATGGGTTCTTATTTAAAATCATTTCAAAATGAAATAGGTAATCTTATCAAATAATGAGTTGGACACCTAGTCAATTTGAAAAGTTACTTGTTAAAATAAAACGGAAACTGGCATTTTGATAAGATTGTCGGTTCAAAGTGATAATATACCTAATAAAAAATTAATAGTATATCTCATCAAAACGAATAGTTCCGGGATCAAAAATAAATAAATAGGGATTCTATTCAAAAAATTGAATAGTGTGAAATTAGAGTGTAGTGGTTATGCCTATGTTTTTCTTTCTTGAAATTTTTCCCAGCTGGAGACGCTGGAACAATATTAAAATATTCTTTTTTCATTCCAGGACAAGTTTCAAGTAGTACTCGTATTGGGCATATCTTCAATAGTTGTTAGCCTTGTATATTTTAGCAAGGTATATGAACGCAGTGTGTCACCCGTCGACATAAACAGACGAATTTGGCGGGGAAATTATTTAAAAAAAAGAAAATGCTACAACAAACCAAGAACACTGTCCAGGAAGAATCGAAATGGATAAGATTGCAAGGGATAATATTCCTGACGAACTTTACAGAGTAGCCCCTGAAGTAAGTATATACAAGAACTTCGCAGTGTACCATGCGTGGCCTTGGGCACATCAGGAAAAATGACGTCAATACATCGTCGGAACGTTGTATAATGGTTGTAGGATGGTTGCATGCAAGTTTTTTTGACGTCAATTGGTTGGTTCAACGTTGTAATAACATACTTTTACGACCGGGGCAAATTTTGGTTGGTTTAACGTTGTACTAGAACGTACGGTTGTTATAACAACGTTAAACCAACCAATTTACGTCAAAAAAAAACTTGCATATACAACCATCCTACAACCAATGATAACCATTATACAACGTTCCGACGTTGTATTGACGTCATTTTTCTGATGTGTGCCCACTGGTATATTCTAACGAGTCGATTCATTTTAGGTCGAGTAGAGACATTTGGCCATATTTTTTAGCTCGAGTCAAGTCACTCGAGCCGCTGTACGAATTTATTGAGGTCGAGGCAATAAAAATCAGTCGAGTCGTTCACGTCATTTCGAGTCATAGGCTAGGCCTATACTTAAAATTCTCTCTACGCTGCTAGTGTCGACTGCAGACGACAAGTTTCAATTAAAAAACATGACCATATTTGGAATCAGAGTGAAAAATGCATTGAAATGAGTACAAACAAGCCTAGTATTGGTTCAGCGGATCTAGATAATATTATAGATCTTGATATTTTGAGAAAATATCTCATAACTTGGAATTTGGCTAAATTCGGCAAAAGAAATCTGTAAGAATGCATACAAGATCCTTACACAGACGATAATTTCAAAAAAGTAAGTGGAATATTGTGGAACGAGCTGCTTTCTGCTTTTCACGCACTTTCTTCGTGTTCTTCAAGAAACGGGTCTTATTCCACATTATTCCACTTACTCACAGATTGCTTTTGCTGGGTGCCAATTATTGGGTTGTGAATATGGTCCTGGATGCTGTTCTATCATGTCAGTGCATTTTGCTGTTGTGTCAGTTGGACAACTGCACGGTTACTGACATGTGTTTCTTTTTTGGCTTAGTGGATCTAGACCTACACGCAAATTATCATTTTCAAGAACATGACAGACCAAAATAGGAATCTTTCGGGAAGATTAAATTGAGCTGTTCCAGTTCCAGCATACACCCCCTGTGGCCTTAATCTCCACACAGGGGTAAATCAGGACCGCGACACTCCGGCACTTGTTGGAAGACGGAGTACAGCCGACAGTACATGTACAATTGTGATTTCCGCATTTATAATTAAGATTACGTCATTGCCAGAGCTTGTTTTATTCGCAGAGGACTATGATTGACAGCGGTGGGCGGACTTATACTCTTTGTTTTGTGAGCGGTACAAAAATGTGATTCACTGATAAATTAATAAATTAATAAATTAATAAATTAATAAATTAATAAATTAATAAATTAATAAATTAATAAATTAATAAATTAATAAATTAATAAATTAATAAATTAATAAATTAGAATTCGGACCGTCTCTTCCTCAGACCTCTATGTAGGACTCTATGGTATCTTCTCATTACACGATCGTAGTAAGACTTGGCCGACGACGACGCTTGCGACTTGCCTGTCTTCAACTTAGAGAATAAACGATAGGAATTTTTTTTTTTTTTTTTTTTTTTTTTTTTTTTTGAAGTTTTTTATTCCCTGTTCTTGGAACTGGTGGAGGGAGAAAAAACATACAAAATGGGCCACCAGTTCCCAACGATCATGAATTAAAATATAATATTATAGTCAAAATTTTTTAAGAACAGGTACAAAGGACAATCACAAAAGAGACAAAGACGATGGACAAAGAGAACGTTCACTCTTACAAACAAAACACAAGCACCAGTCTTGTGTCAAACAAGTGCACACATTACTTGGTTACACCCATCTTGATCCTGCCATAATCAGTTTGAAAATAATTGAAGAAAAGGACAACAATTTAAGATGCTTCAAGATCAATGGTCCATTTTTTGAAATGGAGCCGCAGTTTACCTTTACTTTCAGCAATTTTATACTCAATTTTCTGCTTCAATTTGACCATATTCAGAAAGGCATTGAAACTAAGGTTAGTCTGTTTAAATCTGCACTTATGAATGTAAAATTTAAGGCACAGAAAAAGGAAATTAATACAAAGGTCATGTTCTGAGGTATCCCTGATACCAAACATTTTATCAAATTTGGAAAATGTAAAAGAATCCCCAGTGACACTGTTAATATAAAACATAGTTCATCCCACATGGGAGACACATTCTTGCATTCACAAAATAAATGCAAAATTGTTTCGGGCAATTCATTACAAAAGTAACAATTGGGTGAATCCACCCTACCAATTTTGTGAAGAAAATTATTTGTACAAATTGCCCTATGAAAAACTTTAAAATAAAAAGAGCGTAACTGGGTTTCAATAGTACATTTAAAATTGCTACTATGCACACAGTTCCATTCAATTTCATCAAACACATCGAGACAATCAACCCATTTGTTTTCAGCTTCAACAGTGGCTTGGTTCCTAAGAGTTGAGTAGGCATGTTTTGAAACCTTCTCTGCATCTAAAAGCGAAGCAGAAATAGTATCAAAAATGTTTTCTTGAATGTTCTTAGGGTTCTGGAACCAATCCAAATAAATCCCATTCATTAAATAATTGTATTTTCTCCTGTCTTTAATGGAAATATCAAATTCTAAAACCAAATCTTCAAAGGTTTTAACTAAATTGTGACCCATATAAAGATCTGAAATGCAATGGATCCTTTTTCATCCCAAGTAGGGTAAAAGAAAAACTTTTTGTTTTTAACCGAACATCTTTGTTCCACCAAATTGGGTCCTGGAGATGGAAATCGGACCAGTTTAATTTTTCCTTCATCTTGCATTTGTATAAATACCATAATTTGATAGTCTCAATTAGCTGACAATTTGACAGGGTATTTAAAACACAATCTGGAGCATCTGTCTTCAACAAGACAGTATAATCTGGATAAAAAGAAGATAACACAGAAAGTTCAAGGGATTTCCAAAAACTAGAATAATTAGGATCAAGCAGCTGCTTAACCCACACAAATTTTTGAGCCTGTGAGAACACAAGAAGGTCAATCATCCGAAGACCACCATTATCATAATCATTACACATGACATCCCTCTTAACTCTGTCATTCCCTCCATTCCAAATGAATTTATAAAACATACTATTCAGTTTCTTGAAAAAACTTTTTGGAATGTTTATACAAAGAACAGAAAAGAGATACAAGAGCTGGGGTAACAACAGGGATTTTACAACTGTAACTTTGCCCAAGAGAGATAAATATCTACTCCTCCAGCAATTGAGTGTTTGCTCAATTTGATGAAGTTTAGGAATATTTTGAGTAGTGGATGCCGGCGCAGCCGGTATCCACTACGATAAAAATATTGGACCTGCCTGTCGTCTATCATAGGTAGAGGATAGGCAAAATAAAAATTCCTATCGTTTATTCTCATTCTTAGTCAGTTAAATATTATTTTAATAACTGTAAACAATTTTTTTTTTTAAGCAAAAACTAAGTTACCGTCATAAAAACTCCCCTCATTATAAAATGAACGAAACTTGTTTACAACTCCACGTATTCTGTTGCGCGTACTGCTAGCGCGTTCGCGTATTCCGCACTAGTCTACGCATCCAGCGCGATACATATGCGCACCTCTACACGCGTGTTACGCATTATCAAGACGCATGATGACGTGGGGTCGTCTACGGCCTGATAGACGGCACCCGAAATCATGCGATTTAGAGAATAAACGATAGGAATTTTTATTTTGCCTATCCTCTACCGTGTGATAGACGACAGGCAGGTCAATATTTTGAGTAGTGGATGCCGGCGCAGCCGGTATCCACTACGATAAAAATATTGGACCTGCCTGTCGTCTATCATAGGTAGAGGATAGGCAAAATAAAAATTCCTATCGTTTATTCTCATTCTTAGTCAGTTAAATATTATTTTAATAACTGTAAACAATTTTTTAAAGCAAAACTAAGTTACCGTCATAAAAACTCCCTCATTATAAAATGAACGAAACTTGTTTACAACTTCACGTATTCTGTTGCGCGTACTGCTAGCGCGTCGCGTATTCCGCACTAGTCTACGCATTACAGCGCAATACATACGCGCACCTCTACAAGCGTGTAAGGCATTATCAAGACGCATGATGACGTGGGGTCGTCTACGGCCTGATAAACGGCACCCGAAATCTTGCGATTGTCCAATCAAAAATGTGTCTACGAACTAGACCACTCCCACTGACTAAGAATGTCCAATCAGAAATGTGTCTACGAACTAGACCACTCCCACTGACTAAGAATGCGGTATAGCATGGTATAGGCAGTTTGTACAGGGTGTCTCATCTCATATTCTTAGTCAGTGGGAGTGGTCTAGTTCGTAGACACATTTCTGATTGGACAATCGCATGATTTCGGGTGCCGTCTATCAGGCCGTAGACGACCCCACGTCATCATGCGTCTTGATAATGCGTAACACGCGTGTAGAGGTGCGCATATGTATCGCGCTGGATGCGTAGACTAGTGCGGAATACGCGAACGCGCTAGCAGTACGCGCAACAGAATACGTGGAGTTGTAAACAAGTTTCGTTCATTTTATAATGAGGGGAGTTTTTATGACGGTAACTTAGTTTTTGCTTAAAATTTTGCTTAAAAAAATTGTTTACAGTTATTAAAATAATATTTAACTGACTAAGAATGAGAATAAACGATAGGAATTTTTATTTTGCCTATCCTTACCTATGATAGACGACAGGCAGGTCCAATATTTTATCGTAGTGGATACTGGCTGCGCCGGCATCCACTACTCAAAATATTGGACCTGCCTGTCGTCTATCACACGGTAGAGGATAGGCAAAATAAAAATTCCTATCGTTTATTCTCTAAGTATAAGATCTCTGGGTAAATTTCAATTGGAGTGAGGCACCCATGCAGGTCACCCCATTTGAAATTCACCATGTCTTCCCCCTTCCATACGGGGTTTTATGGATTTCAACTAGAATAGCCCATTTCATGACAAACTAATTTTAGGTTTATAATTTCCAACAGGTATTTGACCACATGCCAACGAAATTTTTAGATGGTTTTAGAAGTCCTTGCTGGAAAGTAAAGAGCAAATTAACATGTTTACCAAGCTTCATGTTGACTGGTGTAGGTAAATGCGGAACGACGGATGTATGGGATAAAATCGTTGCCCACCCAGATATAGTTGTTTCTGATAAGGAACCAAGATGGTGGACTCGACTCCGAGTAGGTAAGACAGTGTCTTGTATATAGCCTACCCCGGGGGGGGCACTCAACTTTGGAAGTGACGGTATACTTTTTATCTCATCTCATCTTATCTCATCTCATCTCAACTTATCTCTTCTCATCTTATCTCATCTCATCTCAACTTATCATATCTTATCTTATCTTGCCAGGTCGAGATAGAGGTTTAGATAAGTCGTATCCGTTGTCGTGGTACGCAAACCAATATAACAATCTCGGAAAAGCAATAAGCGAAGCCAGGGACTCTAACAAAGCTAAGAAGCTTATAGCAGGTATGTTTATTTTAACGGATCTTTTTAACGGCTCTTTTCTGTTGACAAGGGGCGGTCTTAAGTGAACGGCTCTTTTCAGAGCCACAACTTATTTACTTGCTAAAACAATAAACGAGACGAATGACTCTAACAAAACCAAGAAACTTATTACAGGTATGTTTATGTTTATAAAAAAACTATCGGAATATTGGAATATTTAAATCGAGGGTTTATAGAGCCATGTATTAAAAAGAAAAAAAGAAGCAAAATACCCGAGTACTCATATGAAATGTGTAGATTTTAACAATTATTTGATATGAACATATAAATTACACGGTAAAACTTCTCACACCTACTTCCTATTCCAGAAAAATACAGAACTATTTTTCTTAGAATAAAAAAAAAATATTATCCTGTTTTGCCAAATGAAACATAGCTCATTCCTAATCATTCATTTAGTCCTAACTGGAGATAAAAGAAAAAGTTCACTATTTTACCAATTTCTTGAAAAAAAGAGCCAAAAACATGCATTTCGGCATGTTTTCTGACAATAGAGTCACAAAAATCACAGACTTGGAACAAGTCTAAGGATTCAAAATCTTGAGTATTTGCTGAAAATTTGCTCTAATTTTCACTTTAATTAAATGGTTGGTTATAAGAATGAAACATCTGTTTTCCAAAATTTAGAATACATAAACTGAAATTAGTCTTAGCACAAGTCTTTGGGCTTGATTGTCACAGTATACGAAAAACACCCTAAAAACGCATATTTTTGGCCTTTATTTCCAAAAATTGACCAAATATTAAAATGTGACTTTTATTGCCAGTTAGGACTAACTAAAGGATTAGGATTTAGCTATATTTCATTTGACAAAACAGGATAATAATTTTTTTAATCCCCAAAACTTCAAAGTTTCATCTTCCATTGTCTTCTAGGCATAATATGGAGGAATGAGACGGATGTCGCTAATATTGTTTTTGAGATATGGCAAAAACAGTGTTCAAATTCTTTTGTTTTATATTGTTTTTCAGCCATTGATAAATTGCTCATAACTTGGTAACCAGATGTCCGATTTTGATGGGGTTTGCATCAAAATGTAGCATTCATTTAACTGTTTCCGCCATATGCATAGTGACTATAAATTATCATAATGAGCCAAATTGACACACAATTTATAAATGAGATTTTATCTTTTTTTACATACGGTACTTTAAGGGAGTATCACACCCCTGGCCAATTTTGTGCCTATTTTTGCATTTTTCTCAAAACTTATAACACATTGGTGAGAAGTAAGATATGTATATTATGGGGGCAAGGACTACAACTACTGTACTGAAAATTCAGCAACTCAAAGCAAGTAGTTATTGATTTATTGATCAAATATTGTGTTTCCCTCATTTTTGACTGTAACTCCACAACTGTTGTCTGTGCTGAAATCAAATTTCCAGTGCAATAGTTGTAGTCCTTGCCCCTATATTATACATATCTCACTTGTCCTTGATGCCCTGTAAATTTTGAGAAAAATGCAAAAATAGGCACAGAATTGGGCAGGGGTGTAGTACCCCCTTAAAGCAATTCATAACAATGATAACGGGTTATTCTACTCCATTTGCAACGTAGGTGATGGTTCACCGTCGATTTTCTGGGACAATATCGAATGGAAAACCACACTGACTGCTGCTTGTCAAAACCTCACCACTCCTCGTTATGTTCTAGCAGATGTCATAAGGACCGTTCTACCAAAAACGAAAATACTCGCTGTGTTCAGAAATCCCATAACTAGGTAGGAGTCTATTCGCCGTAGAAGTGACGTAATAAGAGGATTAACTACCATAGCAATAGATCAATACAATTTGTGAATATATCGCCCTGCACTACAGCGTTCACGCGGTACCTATGCATTAACCATAGATGTCAAAAACCCGGGATAAAGACCTGGATCATAATTCTATAAAAATATTCATATCATGCTGATCACTCACACCTGTAAGATTAGTAATTTTGAAAAGGGCGGTATTGTATTCAATGTATGATTGCAAACATACACAGGTGATGAGTGCAACCTGCCTGTAGTGCAGGGCGATATATTCAAAAATTGTATTCATCTATTGCTATGGTAGTTAATCCTTTTATTATATACGTCACTTCTACGGCGAATACGCCGTAGAAGTGACGTAGTTAATCGGATTAACTACCATAGCAATAGATGAATACAATTTTGGCTATATCGCCCGCACTACAACGTTCATGCGGTAGACATAGATGTCAAAGAAATGCTAATCACTTGTACCTGTAAGATTAGTCTCTTTGAAAAGAGCGGTATTGTATTCAATCTATTATATGATTGAAAACAGGTGATGAGGACAACCTGCTGCAGTGCAGCGCGGTATATTCAAAAATTGTTTTCATCTATTGCTATAGTAGTTAATCCGATTATGACGTCACTTCTACGGCGTATACTTAGAGGAGATAGTCAGGAGCATGGAGCTATTATAAGATGGAGAGGAAATAGATTACGTAACGCATTGAAACCTTGTGCCGATTTGAAATCTGACAAGCTATTCATCGAAAGGTACCTTTTGTTTGGGACAAAGGGCTTCCACCATTAAATCGGTAAGCTGACCCGACAGTGTATTAACGCTTTACCTAGGAGGCTACTGTCAATAAGTGATCAAATGCAAGTCGCGTGAAAGCGCTTAACGGAATGAAAAGTACCTATTGTTATACATAAACCCAAGGGTGTGATTGAGTAGCCGTAAGCACAAAAGGCACACATTAGCCGCTAATGCATAGTTCGTTGTCACCCCACTGACATTAGGTGCTTCATTTAAATAAATTGAATGCGCCTGCTGAATGATTACACATCATGGCTGCCATGTCTATAATGGTATTAAATAGCTACGTCCCGGGAGCTACGTATACATGTAACATATAATAAGTATACCGGTATAGGCCTATATAAAAGTTGTTTTACAAATTGAGATTTCATTTTATTTTATTTTAAGAAGGAGAATGTCATAATCAGTGGCGTACTGACGGGGGGCAGCTCTTCTGTGAGAGGTCTTGGGAGGGATGAGGTTGAAGGAGGGATATGAAGAATGAGAGGGGACTGGAGGAAGAGAGAAAGAGGAAGAAATAAAGAGAAATAAATAAATAGACGTAAATAAATAAAAAGGTAAGGAAAATGATAGGAATGAGAGGGGACAAAACGTAAGAGGGGAGGGAGAAGGGAAGGGAGATAAGAAGAGGGAGTGATACTTTAGCAAGTACAGAGAAAGCAAAAGAAATGAATGACAAATAAATGTAGGCCTTATAATCATTATTATAGAAATTAAACACAGCCCCCACCCCCGCCAACACCCCCCCCCCACACACACACAGGCCTAACACTAACAGCACTATAGGCAGCCATTCGATGATGCCAATGCCTTTATGCGTTACGTATTTAAAACGCCCAGTCAGATGTATTTTACACCTGCCAAGCACAAGTCACCCAATTTCGAAAATTGGACGTTGAATGTACACTCTCATGAATATTGATTGGCAACATTTTCCAATATGTCAGCGCTCAAATCGGACACAATAGAACAATAGACCATTCAGTGCGTTGGTCAGGAGGGTGAGAGTTCATAGGGGCAATGTCGGGAACCTAGGTCACGCTATTGTTCGACCTAAGCTGCATCAGGCGTGTTCGTCAATACAGCTTTAGCAGAGAGTAGTTATTCTTGAGAGGGCACTCACCTCATTTGCATGGCAAAATTACCCGTCTCCTCTGCAGCCAATTTGGTTTCGCTCCATCGAAATCAAGCTGGTCACGGAGGAGACTACTTTCCTTTGTGTTTGTTCATTTGTGTATGGAGAGCCCTTCTTGGAGTCCGTTTGGACTCAGGCTACGCTCTCAGCTAGAGTCCGACGCTGCATTGTACTAGAAACACCTTCTCTGTGAACTCGCTAGAGCAAGGAAAATAAAAACTGGTTTCATTACTATCTGTTTTTGAGCTTTTTTGCAGGTCTGCGACCATGGTGTTACCACAACTGTCTTTGCGTCATTAACATGTGCTGGAGTCTAGCACAGGTCAACCAAAGTCCCGGATTTTAATAAGACAATAATGATTGACACACACACCAGGAAGTTTCTCATCCAAAAGAATGAGAAAATTTAAATTCTCACCATTTTGGCCGTTTCTCATCAAAATGTCCGTTTTCTCATCCAAAACATCCTTTAGTGTATTAAGCTTAGGCCTATTGATCCTAAATTTGCTGGTAGGGTAAAACTCGTTTTAGGGGGGTGTTTAAAAAAGTTGGCCACACATGCGTATAGGCCTACATTATCATGCTTGAGTGCCCCTCCCCGGTGAAATTTGAGACTCATTTGGTCACCGTCCTAAGCGTCCTTGCCCACACGAGTCGCCCAGGAGTAGGCCCTACCGGGCATTATTAATTATTAGTGGTTAGCCTCCCTAAATACAGTCGCGTATCGTGTTGTCAATTATCGTTACTTGTGTCCATGGATATGACCCCATGTATAAGTAGGCCCCTAGTCTTCATAGAATTCACACAGTCTATGCCATGTCATTTACGGATACAAAGAGGATAATAATGTTGAGGGCGCCCACAAAATCTTACACCGTCTTACACAATGTTCCAAGGCAAAGTTCAGTTTAATATTTACTCATCGTAAAAATACAGACGTTTTATTATGTGATGATGTTGTCTGGATGGGTGGACAGTTGTCACACTGTGGAAAAACAACAACCGGGAATCCGCATTCATTTACAAATAGCATTAAATTAGTATCACATAGTGGCCTCCGTGCAGTGGAAAACCTTAATTCTTTCATCAAAAAGAAATGAAAATGACAAAAAACCGGATCCACCTGTACGCCTATAAAATGGGCACAGAAATTTGTCTCAAATATGAATGAATTTTAAGAAACATACGGGATATGATGAACCAATGACCTGACGCCATGATAGTAGGATCTATTAGTCGTTTTATATACAATGTATATACCGTGTTGTCATAATACCAATATTTGACATAATATATAACGAGTAATATTTAGTATTGTAAATATGCAGTTCATATGCACAAACGAACACTGATCTTTATGATATTCAGGTTGTTGTACATCTCATATAGCATGTCATATAGGAGGTCATATGTGTTGACCTTCTCCTATTGTATTTGTTCATCTGTGTATGGAGAGGATTAGCGCCATTAAAACTCCATCAGTATTTGGGCGTAGTTCAGTGAACTCACCAGATTGCTATTCCAAGTACTTTGATAAATACAGATAATATGTATTAATGGGTCGAGGCGATTGCATTGAAAAACTAATAAATTATTCATAACAGTTACGTAATCAATCGATAGTGCGGACACTTTTCATTTACAAACCACCAAAATTCGTAATCTTTTAGCGTTGGAAAAGAAACCACGTGAATAGAGTGTCATCCCCCTGGCTTTAGTCTCATGTCTCTTACTTCCATGATCTCATCCACCTTCGCAACACGGTATGTGGATCGACTGGAATCACACTGACGGCGGAGGATTCTAGCTGGTCAGACGGTTTAATTCAAGCATATAAAGTACCTGAACAACCACCGACCGTCATTTGATCGATTTAGTGCAGAATATATTGTATGCTCAAAATATAATTTAAAATTTTTTAACCTTAATTTTTGTGTACTAAAGTATAATGATACACGAATAACATGTAGGAAACAAAATGGGCTCTAATGGCCGCCTATTGTCTAGACCCAAGCTACATCATTCTCGCGAGATTTCAGTTGCCCATCCCGAGATAGCGCAAGAATGCCATATCCACAATTATAGCTGCCACATTGACATTTGAATTAATAAAAATATGACACCTGGCCGCTATAGCTGATGAGACCTTGTTGATGCACTAACTTTTCGATTTCTATCAATGTTTAGTCTTAGTCAAAATTCCACAGATATGCTGGTTGGGGAAGAACTCAAAGCTTATTTAGGTCATTTTCTTGAGCTGAAGATGGGGAGTTTTTGGTGTTTTCCCCTCCCGATATAAAAGGAGGAAATGACACCCCTTATATCAAGCCTTGGGATCTCGTTTATAGAACCCACACCATTCCTCATGACTGTGTGTCAGCTTTATTTGTCTCAATATTTTCACTGATATAGGTCATGCTCCTCTACGACCTGCTGTAAATTAATACGAACAGTAAAAGATTTCACCATTTTGGGAGCACACCACTAAATCAATGCGCCATTTGTGCAACCTTACTGAGTTCCGGTAAAATACAGAAAGTTTTTGAGGTATTATGGGCTGCTCTTTGGACTAATAATCAGAAAGAATACCGAATTATAGCTTAAATGAAAGTGTAAAGCCTGTGCATGAATTTGAATCACTAAACAAGTCGCATTTTTATAATTATCGAGAAAATAGGTCCGCGTATTAAAAAATGGGCAAAAACAGGTTTATAGTCTTGAGAGCTTTTACACGTATTTCAATGGGGCGATTATTTAGTGGTGTGCGACCTTCGATGAAGTAAGTCAAACGTGAGGTCAACTATAGATTTGTCCTTTTTAAATTTCAGATTATATTCCGATTACAATTATGCAAATCGTAGCTGTACACCAGCATTTTTTCACGATTCTGTCACTGAAGCTACAAGGATCTTCAGCTCTTGTTTGGCATCATCAACGAGAAAGGAATGTGTGTATAAATATTTCACTGAAATATACAAAAATAGCCTCCACCATAAGCTACCAAAAGAAAGGCCTGGAATGAACATGAACCCGATCAAGGTAACACTGCGATATATTCTAGTTGAAATCCATACAGCCCCCATGGAAGACATGCCATAACCTTCATCTTTCACACAGGGAATGTGAATTTGAAATAGGGTTACCTGAATGGGTGACTCCATTTAAAATGTTCAACCCCTGTGCGGAAGATTAAAGTCATATCTTCCATAGGGGCGAGGGGTATGGATTGCAACCGGAATTATAGCCCATAAAGCATCTGCACGAGCTTCTTAAGAGCAAAGCTTTCTCTTCAAGTGTAATGGCATTATTCCTCATAGTTGAGTCCTGTAGTTGAGTACTGCTCAAAGTGAACGGACTTTGCTATGTTTGCGTAGTCGCTAAAGTTTACCGATAAATGCCGGAGGTACACTATTTTGGTCCACATGAATGACAAACCAGTATGGCGGCTTTACCATAGCGTTACGAACGGGGCAAATCAGTATGGCGGCTTTACCATAGCGTTACGTACGGGGCAAATCAGTATGGCGGCTTTACCATAGCGTTACGAACGGGGCAAATCAGTATGGCGGCTTTACCATAGCGTTACGTACCGGGCAAACCAGTATGGCGGCTTTACCATTATAGCGTTACGAACGGGGCAAATCAGTATGGCGGCTTTACCATAGCGTTACGAACGGGGCAAATCAGTATGGCGGCTTTACCATAGCGTTACGAACGGGGCAAATCAGTATGGCGGCTTTACCATAGCGTTACGAACGGGGCAAATCAGTATGGCGGCTTTACCATAGCGTTACGAACGGGGCAAATCAGTATGGCGGCTTTACCATAACGTTAAGAACGGGGCAAATCAGTATGGCGGCTTTACCATAGCGTTACGAACGGGGCAAATCAGTATGGCGGCTTTACCATAGCGTTACGAACGGGGCAAATCAGTATGGCGGCTTTACCATAGCGTTACGAACGGGGCAAATCAGTATGGCGGATTTACCATAGCGTTACGAACGGGGCAAATCAGTATGGCGGCTTTACCATAGCGTTACGAACGGGGCAAATCAGTATGGCGGCTTTACCATAGCGTTACGAACGGGGCAAATCAGTATGGCGGATTTACCATAGCGTTACGAACGGGGCAAATCAGTATGGCGGCTTTACCATAGCGTTACGTACGGGACATACCAGTATGACGGATTTACCATAGCGTTACGTACGGGGCAAACCAGTATGGCGGTTCTACCATAGCGTTACGAACGGGACATACCAGTATGGCGGCTTTACCATAGCGTTACGAACGGGGCCAACCAGTATGGCGGCTCTACCATAGCGTTACGAACGGGGCCAACCAGTATGGCGGCTCTACCATAGCGTTACGAACGGGACATACCAGTATGGCGGCTTTACCATAGCGTTACGTACGGGGCCAACCAGTATGGCGGTTCTACCATAGCGTTACGAACGGGGCCAACCAGTATGGCGGCGCTACCATAGCGTTACGAACGGGGCAAATCAGTATGGCGGCTTTACCATAGCGTTACGAACGGGACAAATCAGTATGGCGGCTTTACCATAGCGTTACATACGGGGCCAACCAGTATGGCGACTCTACCATAGCGTTACGTACGTGGCAAACCAGTATGGTGGCTCTAGCATAGCGTTACGAACGGGGCAAACAAGCATGGCGGCTTTGCCATAGTGTTACGAACGGGGCAAACCAGTATGGCGGCTTTACCATAGCGTTACGAACGGGGCCAACCAGTATAGCGGCTCTACCATAGCGTTACGAACGGGGCCAACCAGTATGGCGGCTCTACCATAGCGTTACGAACGGGACATACCAGTATGGCGGCTTTACCATAGCGTTACGTACGGGGCCAACCAGTATGGCGGTTCTACCATAGCGTTACGAACGGGGCCAACCAGTATGGCGGCTCTACCATAGCGTTACGAACGGGACATACCAGTATGGCGGATTTACCATAGCGTTACGTACGGGGCCAACCAGTATGGCGGCTCTACCATAGCGTTACGAACGTGGCCAACCAGTATGGCGGCTCTACCATAGCGTTACGAACGGGGAAAACCAGTATGGCGGCTTTACCATAGCGTTACGAACGGGGCAAACCAGTATAGCGGCTCTACCACAGTGTTACGAACGGGACGGGACAAACCAGTATGGCGGCTCTACCATAGCGTTACGAACGTGGCCAACCAGTATGGCGGCTCTAGCATAGCGTTACGAACGGGGCAAACAAGCATGGCGGCTTTGCCATAGTGTTACGAACGGGGCCAACCAGTATGGCGGCTTTACCATAGCGTTACGAACGGGGCCAACCAGTATGGCGGCTCTACCATAGCGTTACGAACGGGGCCAACCAGTATGGCGGCTCTACCATAGCGTTACGAACGGGACATACCAGTATGGCGGCTTTACCATAGCGTTACGTACGGGGCCAACCAGTATGGCGGTTCTACCATAGCGTTACGAACGGGGCCAACCAGTATGGCGGCTCTACCATAGCGTTACGAACGGGACATACCAGTATGGCGGATCTACCATAGCGTTACGTACGGGGCCAACCAGTATGGCGGCTCTACCATAGCGTTACGTACGGGGCCAACCAGTATGGCGGCTCTACCATAGCGTTACGAACGTGGCCAACCAGTATGGCGGCTCTACCATAGCGTTACGAACGGGGCAAACCAGTATGGCGGCTCTACCATAACGTTACGAACGGGGTAAACCAGTATAGCGGCTCTACCACAGTGTTACGAACGGGACAAACCAGTATGGCGGCTCTACCATAGCGTTACGAACGTGGCCAACCAGTATGGCGGCTCAACCATAGCGTTACGAACGGGACATACCAGTATGGCGGATTTACCACAGTGTTACGAACGGGGCAAACCAGTATGGCGGCTCTACCATAGCGTTACGAACGGGGTAAACCAGTATGGCAGAACGGGCAAAACCAGTATGGCGGTTCTACCATAGCGTTACGAACTGGGCAAACCAGTATAGCGGCTCTACCACAGTGTTACGAACGGGACAAACCAGTATGGCGGCTCTACCACAGCGTTACGAACGGGGCAAACCAGTATGGCGGCTCCACCATAGCGTTACGAACGGGACATACCAGTATGGCGGATTTACCAAAGCGTTACGAACGGGGCAAACCAGTATGACGGCTCTATCATAGCGTTACGTACGGGGCAATCCAGTATGGCGGCTCTACCATAGCGTTACGAACGGGGCAAATCAGCATGGCGGCTCTATCATAGCGTTACGAACGGGACAAACTAGCATGGCGGCTTTGCCATAGCGTTACGAACGGGGCAAACCAGTATGGCAGCTTTACCATATCGTTACGAACGTGGCAAACCAGTATGGCGGCTCTACCATAGCGTTACGATCGAGCCAAACCAGTATGACGGCTTTACCATAGCGTTACGTACGGGGAAAACCTGTATGGCGGTTCTACCACAGTGTTACGAACAGGGCAAACCAGTATGGCGGTTCTACAACAGTGTTACGAACGGGGCAAACCAGAATGGCGGTTCTACAATAGCGTCACGAACAGGGCAAACCAGTATGACGGCTCTATCATAGCGTTACGTACGGGGCAAACCAGTATGGCGGCTCTACCATAGCGTTACGTACGGGGAAACCAGTATGGCGGTTCTACCATAGTGTTACGAACGGGGCAAACCAGTAGATTTACCATAGCGTTACGAACGGGGCAAACCAGAATGGCGGCTTTACCATAGCGTTACGAACGGGGTAAGCCAGTATGGCGGCTCTACCACAGTGTTACGAACGGGGCAAACCAGTATGGCGGCTCCACCATAGCGTTACGAACGGGACATACCAGTATGGCGGATTTACCAAAGCGTTACGAACGGGGCAACCAGTATGGCGGCTCTACCATACCGTTACGAACAGGGCAAACCAGTATGGCGGCTTTACCATAGGGTTACGAACGGGGCAAACCAGTATGGCGGCTCTACCATAGCGTTACGTACGGGGCAAACCAGTATGGCGGCTTTACCATAGCGTTACGAACGGGGCAAACCAGTATGGCGACTTTACCATGGCGTTACGTACGGGGCAAACCAGTATGGCGGCTAGTTACCATAGCGTTACGAACGGGGCAAACCAGTATGACGGCTCTACCATAGCGTTTCGAACGGGGCAAACCAGAGTGGCGGCTTTACCATAGCGTTTTGAACGGGGCAAACAAGTATGGCGGCTTTACCATAGCGTTACGAACGGGGCAAACCAGTATGGCGGCTCTACCATAGCGTTACGAACGGGCCAAACCAGTATGGCGGCTCTACCATAGCGTTACGAAGGGGAAAACCAGTATGGTGGCTTTACCATAGCGTTATGAACGGGGCAAACCAGTATGGCGGCGCTACCATAGCATTACGAACGGGGCAAACCAGAATGGCGGCTTTACCATAGCGTTACGAACGGGGTAAGCCAGTATGGCTGCTCTACCATAGCGTTACGAAGGGGGGCAAACCAGTATGGCGGCTTTACCATAGTGTTACGAACGGGGGCAATTCTGAGTCGGCTCTCTTTCGGCAAATCTCGTGTATACTTTGAACTGACAGACCATACAATAAACATCAACAAAACAACACATGCACCCACGCATCTCATGAACCAACTACACCATGCATAGGCATATCACGGTATCGCCCACGCATTCATCGCATGACAACGGGTGACTCTAAACGGGAAGCAGGGCCCGCATCAATGCGAATTTTGCTTTGAAGATCTTTGGATGCGTCTCATCTTGTGCGAGCAGATGGTATCGCGACATGAGCGCCCTACACGAACACGTACACGTGTCATCGAGTCATGAGCGCCCTACATGTACATAATACTGTAGGCCTATAGTTCGCTGTAACGCACTTACAAGAAACGCGCTCACTGCGCGATCTTTTCTCGGATGCGGATCCAAGTACCGTGTAGACACTTTCTATTATGGATGCGCATTACGGGAGAACGCACATTGCGATCTGCGGCTCAATTGGATCCCGCTCATCCGAAAACCACCACACGTATCATCCACACATTTATTCCGTCGCGTGTGAACATCACTCTCAACTATATACACGATCGAGTATCAATATTGACAGTCCTCTTATATTAATTGCAGAGACTTTTCAAAGGATATTATTCTCTCTTCGTTCCTGATTGGTTGAAAGCTTTCCCACGTGACCAAGTTATGTTCATCAGAATGGAGGACTGGCACAGCGAGTGTACGACCATGCTGCCCAATATTTATCAATTTCTTGATTTAGGTAAGGTATAATGTATTATTGTTCTGAGATGAAATGATTATTTTGAGAAATTTAAAAGAATGGAATAGTTTGCCAGAAGCAATAATCAACATAGAAGGACCAAACAACAATTTCAAGCTCATTAATAATTATATAATATTGAATGGCTTTGAGTGTGATACAAGAATATATTGCACGAGATAGAACACGAAAATAAGCCATTCAATATCATTATTATTATTTATATCAGGCTTTTGCTATGCGGTAAAATGAAATTTTAAGCTTACCTAACCACCGGGTTTAACCAATGTGTATTGTAATGTTAGCTTACCTCTTGACCTTATTGTTTTCTGCCCTTTACTCTCCAAAGAAAATTTTGGAATAATTATATATAGGTTTATTATGTAGATGTGGATT
The DNA here is from genome assembly GCF_039555335.1 of Amphiura filiformis. Lineage (NCBI taxonomy): Eukaryota > Metazoa > Echinodermata > Ophiuroidea > Amphilepidida > Amphiuridae > Amphiura > Amphiura filiformis. The sequence goes on along the minus strand of NC_092646.1, from coordinate 49,522,678 downwards.
ATTATATCCTAAGGTTATCATCATCCAGAATTGCCGCGAATTAAATTTGTGATTTTACTTGTTTATACAGTACGAAATCTCCTGTGAGCCGTTACGGTGTCTGTATTGTTGTGCTGTTGTATCATGACCCGTGTTGGCACTGTCACCATGGTAACGCGCGATGCGTACGAGATACGCGTACAATATTAAAAAAATATTGTATTGCATCCGGGTATTTTGCAAATATTGTACAATATACAGTTTTATTGTATGGCTCAAAAGCCTGATATAAATAATAATAAAAAATATCCAATAACCCGCTTAACACTCGCGCCATTATTCCGGTTATCCTTACCCACTATTCTTAACACTTGAGAAAGTTCCTACAATCTTATCGGTTCTTAGCCGTGTGCGTCGACGCAATACGCGTACGCGCTACTTGAACCAATCGGAGGCGCATAGCAATAACGGAACTGATTAATTCTAAGCCCTACAGTAGAAATTTCAATTGAATGAACACAGCCTGACATAGAGTGAAAAAATTTCGTGTAACACTGTGCGATGATTCACTCCAGCATGTGCGACTGTGCGTTCTCTTCAAAAATGGTAAATTGATTAAGGGGTCAAATGTCAAATAAAAGATTACTACTTGTCAGAAATATAGAAGTATGCTTCTTATGCTTATTTGTTTTATTTTTGACAAGTATTAAGCTTTTATTTGACCTTCGACCCCTAATCCAATTTACAATTTTTGAAGAGGAACCTTGTAAAATTAAAGGGAAAAAGTTCCCCTCTGAAGAGGAATCTATTCATTTTGATAAGTTTGTTTTAAGAGTGTACCCCCTGGAATAGTGCATGGTGGAAAGAAGGGAAAAGGTCTATATAACAGCTCGCGTTTATACCCGGTGGCCCGGATGTGCGCTCGCGGTGCATGTAGGGAAAATGATGGCAAATTACGTCTTTAATGATGTTATTTGCTATTTGTTGTTATTATTTTGATGAAATAAGAATCACATAATGTTCTGGTATATATGAACGGGGTTCATTCATATATTTTCATGACTAAAACGTTTATTTCATCATCAAAATATATCGTCACTCGGATGACATAGTGACGAAAATGGCCATTTTGAGATAATCGCATTTGAAATGTTTGCAACTTTGTCATACCATTACCTCGATTAAAGTGTCCCCTTTTCGTGAATGGATATGTAAAGATAAATATTTAAGTTATATTTATTGTGATTTAATGTATAAAATACATTGTTGTCATTCACCAATTAATTGTAATTAGTCATTAAACTTATACGTAGGTATGTCAAATTGTTTGAAAAATTATTCTCCATTCAAAATTGACATACGACACGTGATACGTCAGTATGTCGAATAATGGTTGAATTCATATATTATTAGCCACACAGCCGCGATAGTGGTCTCCCGGAGTGGTGTATGTCACATATTTGCGATCAACATAGTGTCACTATGTTGTCCAAAACAAGGGAAGTGTTGTACACAATGTTCCCACTGAGTGAGATACGCCAAGCCTAATTAGTGATAATATCTAATTAATTAATGACATGCCTGTTTTGAAAGTTTGACAAAATGTAGAGCTTAATACATAGATTATGCAACTCGATTTTCATTATCTAGAGCAATATATTATTGAAAAATAACACTTTGATGTTTTGTGAAAGTTCATTCTACAAATCATATGCTTTACAAACTTGCTTAATATATTATTGTTAATGAGTTATGTACGTTTTCCAAAAGTGTTGTTGTTTCAGCCCTCTTTACAACATAACTCAAGAACCACAAGACCTACAAAAGTATACCTGTGATATTTGAATTCTTCTACACGCTCGCTATGAAATGAGCAATGCAGTTTTTGCCAAAGCTCACTACCATTCGCAAGATGCTGTGAACTACCAAATCGCAACAGTTTAAAATAGATAATAACCTTACGTTATCTCATTTGGTCAAAAATGGCTGATACGCGACGATATGAATGTTCCACAACTGTTTGGAGTAACCTTTATTTTTGTACAAGTATTATTATCAATGGACGTGCTCAATCAATCAAGTATTAGATTTGAAATTAAATCTTACAGATTTAAAATTAAATCTTACAGATTTAAAATTAAATCTTACAGATTTAAGATTAAATCTTTCAGATTTAAAATTAAATCTTTATAATTTAAAATTAAATCTTTAAAATTTAAAATTAAGTCTTTAAAATTTAAAATTCAAATCTATAAGATTAATTTTAAATCTATAATTGATTGGTCCCTAATTACAATCCTTTAAAATCCTTGTAATTTAGATATACACGTGTAAGTTTATGCACGTTGGGGTCAACGTAAACCGTGCATAGCTTATGCACGTTGGTGGGCAACGGAACCAATGCACAACATCACGTTGGCGGGAAACGGAGTACGGGACTTATGCAGTTAGAAGGTGATTTCGTATCGATTAGGCGACGAAAAAAAGAAAACCCTGTTCTACGGGCCCGACCGACTCAGATTTTGAACAAATTGGGAAAAAATTTTCCTGTACAAATTAATGCCGACCCAAATTTGGGAAATTTCAGGAACAATTTTTTTTTTTTTAATTCTCTGAAATTGAAAATTATTTACAGATTTTTGTGATTTTTGGGTCATTTCGAAAAAAAAAAAAAGAAAAAAGGCCGACCGACCGACCCTAGTTGAAAGGTCCGTCCGCCCGTAGAACAGGGTTTCTCTTTTTGTCGCCTTACATAGTTTTTCTTTTCTAATTACAGAACCATTGTCTAAACAGAACACAGACGAAATCTGTAACAAAACACTTAAGAACAGCACCCCCGGGATGAACGCCAAGGGACCGATGCTAGATACAACCAAACAACTATTAGACAAATTCTACGCGCCTGATCGTAAAGACCTTGCTCAAATTTTGAATGATGACCGTTTCTTGTGGAACGATTAAAACAACTTGTTTAAACGGTTGGTCCGCATGGAAACACACTCACGTCCTGATGGGACCCAGGCTCAAGCAAAATGCTTACGTCCGGTTAAGAAGCTTATAATAAGCATGCTGGCCTATTCGGAAAGGAAAGAATGGAATAAAATATTAAGAACAATTGGAAAGAAGGCCACCAACATAAATGTTGGGTGTACTGTATATGGATGTGTTGTGAGAGCGCAGGGGTGTGTTTGAGTCCCTGGTCCCTCAGAGAGATCATTTATTTATACTATTTTTATTCTTTGCGAGGCAGTGACGTCAGTACGCATTTCATTTCATTAGGCGCGATCGTTTCTCAAAGCGCTGGCGTGGATACACGAGTGACACCGCTGCCTGAATGCGTTGACGTCACTGTTTCGCCAAGAACTTATGCAAAACTTGCGCGCATCTGCTCGACAAAGGCCTAATTGGTTCATTAAGCACAGGATTCCGTCTGCGTATTTTTCGTTTTTGACAAAACTTTTGCTGCTGGTGGCTTTTAAAATAAACTTTCATTTAACATGTTTAATCGTCGGATGGTTTCATAAAATATAACACTTCCTCTTTCAAATAAGCCTAAATTCGATGATATCCAATGCCGGGAACCGGTGGGCAATTTTGATTTCGTTTGGGCATTTTCATCAAGCTTCAATGAGGACAGTGCCTGTTTTTGGCGATTTTCACCGGGTTGCCAGCGCTAAATTCAACATGAAAATCAAACTGTCTGTAAAATGTCACGTCGTCGGACGGAATCAAAATCTACAGAATATACTCTTTCCAATGATATAACACACTTCGTGATTGGTTCATGGGAAGATGTATTTCTATTTTATTTTGAAAATTGTATATATTTCTGTATTTTAATTTTGTATCTAATAGTTGTATATTTTAATTAAAGAAATGGAGCTCAGACAAACTGGCATTATAATAAAGGAGAGAAAAAATCAGAACCGTTCGGATTCGAACCAGCGTGCACTAACGATTAAATGTCGTTGGCTCACCACCACACGCCATAACAGCTCATGGCGGATCAGCCGGCGAATTGAACATGTAATGATTTTATTCTCTCGTAAATGTCGCACGGCCAATGTAAATTAATTATAATTAGAGAGGGCGGCCTATCTGCTGTGTCATAGCATGACATCAGTCAATATGAGACATTAAATATTAAATGCGAGGATCCAGAGGATACATGCCTGAGAAAATATATAATAATTAAAGAAATGGAGCTCAGACAAACTGGCATTATAATAAAGGAGAGAAAAAATCAGAACCGTTCGGATTCGAACCAGCGTGCACTAACGATTACATGTCGTTGGCTCACCACCACACGCCATAACAGTTCATGGCGGATCAGCCGTGAGACATTATGAGACATTAAATATTAAATATTTAATATTAAATGTCTCATATTGACTGATGTCATGCTATGACACAGCAGATAGGCCGCCCTCTCTAATTATAATTAATTTACATTGGCCGTGCGACATTTACGAGAGAATAAAATCATTACGCTCGCAAATTCTTACAAGTTTGGGACTTTTTGTATACTTTATACAAATTGCATGCGCGTATTTTGGGGGGGCTTTTGGGGCGCCAGCCCCCCGGGGTCAAAGTAGGGGCGGCAAAAACGAAGGGGCGGCGGAAGAAGAAGGGGCGGCAAAAACAGGGGCGGCAAAAACGAAGGGGCGGCAAAACGAATTAGCAAATAATAAAGGGCGCAAAAAATTGAAAAAGCATAAAAAAAATTGAAAAACGTTGCTTTTGGGCGCTAGTGCCAAAATTCTTTTTTTTTTTTTTTTTTTTTTGCTCTTCACTTTTTCAAACGACCGTGAAAAAATTGGGTCAACCTTTTCGGGCTGTTAAGGAAGGGCGGCAAAATTGTTTCTTCTTCAGCCCCCTGGGTTGGGGCGGCCACGGTACGCCACTGAATTGGGGAGGGGTGTGCGTCCCCGGCACCCTCTGGCTACGGGCTGGTAGGGTAATTAGTTTTTGGTATGTGTTTATATAGTAGTACCGGTAGCCTATATTATGCCTTACTGCTGATTTGAATATGGTAGCACAATGTGTGCTAATGATGGCGTGCATGACATGTGTTCACGATCTATTGCTGTTGAGGGCGTGAATTTCATACTTACAGCTATTATATCAATAGTTGATGGAGAGGACATATTTTGTGTATGATATCTACTGCAACGAAGTGGATGTGTATAGGACATGCGAAATACTTAAAAAATATATCAAATAATAGGCCTATTCCTGCTATACTAAAACACATTTGTGATGCGATCAAGCAAAATCAGTCGGAACTCGGAAATATTAATTTTAAGATATAGCCATACAAAGGAAATATTTTCTTTTGTTTCCTCTTGTTTTGGAAACTCTTTAATTGCTCATATCTTTGGAACTGGTTGTTCAATTTCAAAGGGGTTTTCTGCAGAAGTCAGAATTGTAAATGTTTTTTACTATCCTATAAGAAACTGAAAATTTAATATTTCCGAGTTCCGACTGATTTTGCTTGGTCGCATCACATTTTTGTTTATTTTATGTAACCTATTTTATAAAAAGTAACTTAGGCTATATTTATTCTGAAAATTAAAACCATCAAACATATCAGGTTTCGTGATATCTATTGATTGATATCACGAATATATGGCTAGTAATTAATAAAAATAAAATGCTAATCGATATTGCACAGCAGCTGTTGACGGGTAACACAGTCTAATGAGAAATATGTCGACAGTGAACTTAGAACTAAACATTGCGCAAAACGTATGAAATATAAATGAAAATGAACGTAATAAACAAAAATAGAAACTTTTAAGCATTTAAAAATGTGGCTCAGTACAGAACACAGAATCGGAACACAACCTCGGTCACCAAACACTAATGACTTTTTTCATTATTATTCCAATATAATTAAAAATCTGATTAGTTACAAAATTATAAATTATTTTTACGACTTTAACCTCATTTTGATGGAATATTTTTTAATTGTTTATTGACCTTTTATAACATGCACACACCCATGAGTTCATATATCACGTGACCTATAACATAAACAGGTTGTACATCACTACATTAGTCATTTGTGGTAATGTTAAATGAATGATTAGCAACCATGATTAGTTCATACTGGACGTGAAAGCGACATGGATGCCTAATTTTTTTTTCTGAGGTTTAAGTATTATCAGTATTATAGACAAATAAACACACAGAAAAATAAATAATTTAATGAATGAATAGATAATTTAATCAATTAATATTGATTGATTAATTAAAAGTAATTAGATCAATAAGTAAATAAATAAACAAATAACAAAATAAATAAATGAATAAACACGTAAATATATCAACCAATCAATGAAACAAGAAACATGTACCATCCGTCTTTGATAACTTGATGTTTATTTATAAGCAAGTTCGATAAATATTCAGAACAGAGTGCATTGTGGATAAAAGTCTGTAGAGATATCACAGCCAGGCCTCACACAGTATTTCAATGGTGACGAACTTTGCACTTTTAATTTTTTTTGCCAGTTGGGTCTGATTGTTCCCATAGAACTTTTATATAACAAACAAAGATAGTTTGAACCTACCTTGGAAGTACCAACGTTGTAAATGACAAATAAAATCACAAGAATTTCCGATCAGTCAAAGTCCATTCCCACAGCCGTCTATGGGAGGATTGTGTTATTATATCCCGATTACTGGCCAAGAATATTACCCACAATGCACTCTGTTCTGAATTATCGAATTAGCTTATTATCAAAAGAAGCAAGACTATCTATTCCTCATATTACTCATCTAAGTATATATTTACTTATCTTCGTCATTTTAAACCAGGTGATATCTTTTCGAATTACCTGCGCAGTTAGTGACGTTATTCAGTCCATTGTTACAAAACAATGCCAAGCTATTTATTGTCATGGCTCCTAAGTTGTAAAATGAGGCAATGTATTTTGTCAAGAAATCAGCTATCTACTGTTGATGAAGCTGTGAACGTGGATGACATACTATTTTAATATGTATGCTATCTACTGCTGATGAGGTTGTGGATGACATACTTAGTATGCTATCTACTACTGATTAGGGTGTGGATGACATACTTGGTATGCTATCTACTTCTGAAGAGGATGTGGATGGCATACTAGATATGCTGTCTACTGCTGACGAGGGTGCGGATGACATACTAGGTATGCTATCTCCTGCTGATAAGGGTCTGGATGACATACTAGGTATGCTATCTACTGTTGATGAGCTTGTGGATGACATTTGTACTCCCTCTATGGAAAATATTTCCAAAATCTTCCACAGGGGTAGTGTGGATTTTAAATGGAATAGCCCAATTAAAGACCCATTCAGTGATCCCAGCGCAAGTGTAAAAAAAATTAAAATTGCCTATAAATTGCTGAAAAGTGAAGGATAGGTCATTCAAATTGTCTTTTGCTATTTTTGAAATGCAAAATTTGGCAAAAAATGAAGAAAACAGCAGTATTGACGAAGTTGAAGCCCCATTCAAATACATGTAGCTAGTAATATATACTGTCAGTATATAAATGACAGATTCATGTAAAATGCCTTATTTTGTCTTATATACACGGATTTCGGCTGAACCACTCGCAGGCTATGTTAGCACATCTATGACAATGACAAAGGTGAATTCCGGATGAGCAAATCACTGAATGGGCCTTTAACCTTCCTCTCGAATCATCCATCTCACTTTATTGGTTTTTTCTTCAACTTTTTCTCTGACTACTAATCTTCTTGACCACGCCATATCCCAAGTTCTGTCTTTTAAGGGATCTGGAATAAGCGTTTTGAGCGTTTCGACAGTATTTTTTGTGGGACATGAGAGCACATCAGACATATCGAATTGCATTCTAAATACGTAGAATGTCTTTCTGATATCATATAATTTTCATTTTTTGAAATCCACGATATAATACAAATTTTATGACAAATTATTAAAATTTGATATTTTTCACATTTTTGATATATAGGCCTAACAGTCCTCGAAGTAAATTTAATAAATCTAATGATATATTCTTTGTATGTAGCTGGGAGGAAAATCCGAGTTTAAGTACATATCATCAGATTTATAAAGTTTACTGCGAGTACTGTTAAATATCAAAAATATCAATTATTAATCATTTGCCATAAAATGTGTATTACATTGCGAATTTCAAAAAATTATTTGATATCAGAAGGACATTCTTCGTATTCAGAATGCAACTCGACACGTCTGATGAGCTATAATGTCCCATAATAAATACTGTCCAAACGTTCATACCCATCCCTTAAACCACGCACATAAACACGTGCTATTTCATAACTGTCCAGGATAGTACTGAATTACATGTCATGTTTTCCAAAATGTGTTCTCCTGATCAAGAATTAAATTGAATTATTTTTGCATTTTAAAACCAAAACAACATACATTTCCAAATGTAAGCATATTAGATGCAAGGAAAATAATCTTTTATAGCAATGAGGAATATCAATTACTACTGAGTATTTATGTTGGATTTGCTTTACATGACTCTGGCGATATTTCCCGGGGATATTTCCGTCTATTTTCTTTCTCTATAATTATATTCCAAGAACTATCGCATATAACACAAAATTCACTGCAAAAACAGCAGAGTAACACTTAATAAACACTTAATAAACACTTGTTTGTACAGTGAAGATATAGAGGTGTTAATTTTATAAATACTAAAATAACACTATGAACACATTCGCGGATTTTAAACTCACCCACCAAGATTCAGGTTGAATCTTTCTCAGAGGGTGTATGAAATTCAAATGGAGCTGCTTAATGTGTTCATTCCATTTGAAATTCATACTCCCCCTGTTAAAGATACTTCCAAAATCTTCCACAGGGGGAGTGTGGATTTTAGATGGAAGAGTCCAATAAGCGCAGGTGTTACACCTGCCAAAATGTAAGATTTTCAAAGAAGTCTGTCTTGGTGAATTTGGTTTTTTTCATCGGTAGCGAGGTTTTATGCAAATAATGACATGCAAGATGCATTTGCTAATGTGTAAAATGGATCCACGCATACGTAATCACAAACTTCTGGGAATAATAATACAGTCACCGCATCTAGAAGATGTTTTTTAAGAAAGACAATTTACCCTCGGGGTTCAACACTGTATAGTGCGGTTCATATAAAATATCACGCGTTGGAAATCACCAAAGATTTGCTTGATTTTGACCTAGTATTTGTTGTCATGAATCCAAGATTAGTCTGGTTACTTTGTTATTGCCGCCATTATTATGATGCTCACGTAACTGCATGGAATTCCAATCACTATTTGTTTGTGGAAAAATCTTATATAGAAATAAATAATCTTATATATATAGAAATTAATCCAATGTAGACTATGCAAAAACATGGATTTCAAAAAATCATATATTTATAAAAAAAAAATGCTGAGAAATTCCTCTTTCGAATATCGAAAATAAATCAAACTATTTTAAATTAATCAAATAATGAAAATTCGTAGTATATGATCACGCTTTATCGGAAAAGTTAACATTGTTGACGCGTATTGTTGTCGATAACAAAAATATGCCTGTTCAGGTTCAAAAATAAGTTTAAACATTATTTTATGTAATTGGATCATGGCTTCTTTAATCGTATGGAGCAGTTTTCGACAGTTTTTGCTGTTTATATTTTAAGCAATGGTTAAATTTTGAGTATTATACAAAACATGTTTGTCACTCAACCATAAATAAATATATACCAATTAAGTCTTTGAGCTTTATTGCTCCGACACAACAACAATTTATTATTATCCAATTACGGTATGAGTGTTTGGACAACATGTTTGTGGGACATGAGTACGAAGAATGACCTTCTGATATCAAATAATTTTGATTTTTTGAAATTCGCGATATATTACAAATCTTATGACAAATTATTAATTTTTATTTTATCTGCGGGACGAACTTTTTGACAAGAATAGGCCACCTTTTCATCTCTCAAAGAAGTTCCACTGTGGTCAAGATGAAAAGTTTTATTAAGATTTACGATTTAGGCTATTTTGAGACGTGAGATTTGGAAGAAAAAAAATAAAACAGCGGAAAAAACTGAACAATGCGCAAAAAGCGGGCGATTTTACTATCGCGCGCGGGGGCTTTAAGAGGAACTATCAGTGGCGTAGCTAGGGGTTGTGGCGCCCGGGGCAAAGGATACATAATGGCGCCCCTCACCCACCAAGAAAAAAAAATCATGAAGCAATTACGCACGGAGCGCGAAAAAAATTGCACAAATACCACTAATTAATTTTGGTTATAATTGATGCTGAATTGATCAATTCGCCCTAAAGTGGCGCCCGGGGTACGATGCCCCTTGCCCCCCCCTCCCCACACACACACATACCTAGTTACGCCACTGGGAACTATTAATGGCCTTATAGGCACACATTATACAGGATGCTGTAAAAATAGGAATAATCATGCAGTTGGACGACAAGATTGGCACGCCCCGACTAAAGTGCCGGATATACGCGCCGTTAGTAAAAGTTATAAACACGGTTCCAACTAAAGTGTCGGATGCGTGCCATGAGTAAATGTTTAAACAGGGGGGGGGGCGGCCAAGATTGGCTCAATTTTGACGTAGTCATTGGTTTTACACGTAAACACAAAATGTCTCAAATTATTCCAAAACTGTACGTATGTTATTAAGCACTATTTTATCCGTCTAAATCCGTTGAGGTTCGCCAGTGAACCTCATTGTAAGTACTGTTTTTTTAATTTTTTTTGTATGAATAACGCTCGATATGTTACGATATATACTGAAAATTTCTCCTACGTGTATCAATGACTTTACGTGGTGTAGTGGTTACGGATCTCGCCGCCCACGCAGAGGGTCCCGGGATCGATTCCCATCCCCGGCGGTGATTAAAAATTTTTCTTCTTCTTTTTTCTTTGAATTTAAAATTATTTATTTTCATATGAAAATGTATATATTGCACTGAGAAATATATTTTGTGCATTTTTTTCTGTAATGGGGCCACCCGGCCAATAGAGCTAAGAACGGATCTTGGCTCCGGGAAAAAATAATTGCGTCCATCGTGCAGGCAGTGTTGCCGTCATATTGTCTGTTTTGTTTACGCTTTTGGCTGTTGCCACATTGAATAATGTAGTCCACCATCGTCTGTGTTTAAAGTGGCGAAAGGCACGTACATGTATATATCCAACGCTTTACTTGGAACCACACTATTTAAAACATTTTACCAGCACGTATCCGACACTTTACTTCCAGCACGTATCCGACGCGACAGTTTACTTGGAACCACTCTATACTTACAACATTTTACCACTGTTTACTACCGGCAAGTATCCGACACTTTACTTGGAACCCCATCATTCAGCCTTTGTATCGGGGCATGGAAATTCCCTATTTTCTTATCGACTCAAGGGCTAAGAGTACATTTAATTTGTGGAGTGGCATTTTCTTTCCTTGCCCTTTTTCTTCAATTCTGCTTCTTTTTTTCTCTTATTCTTATTACAGGCCAGTATGTTTGGCTTGAATATTTTGCTGGAGCCTGGTCCCATCCGGACCCAAGCTTAAGTATCCACCCGGCCGGACCAACTAGTTACTAGTATAGTCTTATACGCAATGTCCCATATAATAAACCTGCAAGCAATATAAGTTGATAAATTGACAATTCCTTCATCAATTCGTTTATTAAAGTCAACATATGTAAATATGCATGACTTATCCACTAAAATCAACACTGCTCGCAGCCATCACTCTTTCGAATCTGTAAAACATGTGATTGTCAAACTTGTGAAGAGATTCATCAGGTTTGTGGCCTTTTTTGTTATTGTAGATAATTATAATTAGGAGTTTTTATATTACAAAACCAAACTTTTTGACACTGACCTGACAGTTTCGTATGTCTTGGACGACATACTTCTTCAGAGTGATTGGTATCCCATCATCCTCTGTGCTGCTGCATGGTATTATACAAATACAACATGTTTTATTTCGGGAAAGTAGTCAAAACTACTGGTCCCGAGGTGTTGGATGATTTGACTAATTCCCGACGCGTCAGCGGAGGGAAGTAGTCAAATCATCCAACACCGAGGGACCAGTAGTTTTGACTACTTTCCCGAAATAAAACATGTTGTATTTGTTTTACTATACCTCATAAATATTTTCACTATCACGGTAAAATTGTAAACAAAAGTCAACACATGCACCAGTCGACGTGCCGGCCAGCATGGTAATTAAATAAGCTTAATATTTTGCTTACCTGATTTTATTGGATGATTTCTGTTGAATCAATTTACATTTTGACCTATATTATTCTAATTTTCTTTTTAACATTCCATAAATAGCATTTTGTTTCATAAAATTTCAAATTCGCGTGTTATTAATGATCCATCGGTAATCTCAGCAAAATAACTGCAGCAGACGCCATTTTCACGATAAACGCGTCTGCAGAATTACCGTTGTGTAGCATAATGCTACGTCTGAAGGAACGGCGACGCACGGGGTCGAGACACCGTGTGGTAGTAGGGTGCGGAAGTTTTACTACTTCCCGCGTGCGCGTAATTGCACAGGCGCAGGGAAGTAGTCAAAATACCGTACTCGGACGCTGGCGTTATTAACCAATAAGATGTCTGGATTACCTAATAAATATTTATGAGGTATAGTAACACCATTTTTATTACCCTCTCCTCAAGACCACGCCCACAAGGGATGGAGCTGTGTTACCACCTGCACAGAGGATGATGGGATACCAATCACTCTGAGTATGTCGTCCAAGACATACGAAACTGTCAGGTCAGTGTCAAAACATTTGCCGTTTTGGAAGATGAAAACTCCAAATTATGTGATTGTCAAGTTTTAATACGGGTCTGAAGAGATGGGGTTGATTTATCATGACAAGAATTATCAAATCATTATTTCAAAAGCAAATCTAGTGTATATAATCTGTGTATGATAAACGTGTATTTATTTTACCACGTACAAAAACATGTACGAACCATTGATCATTTTTGTGTGGTAATCCTTCAACTGGAAAGTTGACATTGATTACAGAATTGCGTACAACATAATCATGTAGAGTTGCAGTCAACAAGACCTACATGTATATACCACCAGAATTCCGAAACTCTGGTCACAAAAGTTGCTCTGGTATACCAAACTGGGTATTGTAGTTTTCAAATATCTCGAGGTGCATGTATATATACGAGCCATCACGTTGTATTATTTTGTGCATGGTAATCCTTCAGTTGGAAAGTTAACAATGCTAACAACATTGGCCTATTCCAGGTGATGTCATGCACTCCTATTATGATTTCATTTGAAATCTACACTAACACAATATGAATATGATATGGTAGTGATTTTGATTTAAACTTTTGATCCAAACACAAGGAATTAATTCCTACCTCGGAATTTTCAGATGGTACTCCATCTTTCATCAGCGAGTGAGTGACTGTATCAGGTCTTTGACCTGATAACAGACTCGTAGACTCCTGAGAGTTTGAACCGGCCCCGTCTTTGTTGAGAGATGGTTGGTTGGCTTTGATGTGAACTGCTTCCTTGACTCCACGTTGGAACCACCTGCTGTCCCTATCGAGTATGTGAACTTTATCCAAGTCCACAAAATGTCCAGGAGACTCAAAGGTCAAAAGATCACGACCTGATACAGTCACTCACTCGCTGATGAAAGATGGAGTACCATCTGAAAATTCCGAGGTAGGAATTAATTCCTTGTGTTTGGATCAAAAGTTTAAATCAAAATCATGATTTATACCAACACAGATGAACTTTCATGAATGATATGGTAGTGTTGAAGATAACAATATCCAGTTTAATTAAAATGGCATTTCGTGATCCACAGCCCACCCCCCACCACTTTTCTCAAAAAAAGTCGCGATTTTTTAATACCACAGGAAACCTTTGGCTACATAATTGTTTATGTACAAACAATTCTTGCAGATTAATTCGTTTAGCAAACATAATTCAAGACAGTGGGCTTTAATAGCAGTGCCATACACACAATCAATCAGAATTTGCAAACGCAAAATCAGAATCAACTGAAATTTTGGAATAAGCTTTTTTCTTGGATATTTATTGTAAAATGTCATAAAAAGAGGATGACGAAATACCCTTTATATAAATGAACAACTTTATTATAATTATACCTGCCATTGTTTTGGGGTTCAAATATAGGCTTACATTGTGTATGCTCCACAGATATATTAAAGGAGGATTTCGTGATCCTAGCATACTCTTTTAATGACATTTTTTAGTAGATATCCACGACAAAAGCTTATTCTCAAAATTTCAGTTGATTCCGATTTTGCGTTTGCGAGTTATGCATGATTACTGCTCTACTGTTGTAATTTCGTTCTGGTATACCAGAACGAAATTCAAATTTGACGATATTTTTGCTAAACGAATTAATCTGCAAGAAATTTTTGGTACATAAACATTTTGTAGCCAGGGGTTTCAGTGGTATAAAAATCTCAACTTTTTTGAGAGAAGTGGGGATGAGGCTGTGGATCACGAAATGCCCCTTTAACCAGGCCGAATCCAAATTAGTACTGAATGTAACTATCACGGATAATTTTGTATATCACTAAAATTAAAATTAACCGTTTTACGCTAATTTACAAGTCTCATATTGATTATTTTCTTCATTTAATGATTGGCATTGACAAAGGTCCATAAATAGAGACACACCTATAATTTCACATAGAACGTTCAATGATGCGAGACCGTTGTCATGTGTGTGAGTGATTCCGTGGCACGGCTGGGTTTTGTTTGTCTCATTTTAATGAATTTCTCTTAATTGTTGCTTCCCGTTTGACTAGGTAGGGCCCCGGGGGTAGGGCACGGTCGAAAACGCAATCGCGCTTTTCACGACGCAAATTGCATACTATCTGGGCTACGACAAGTGCATTTATTTTTATACTTGGGGAAAATACTACAAAAACAAATATTACAATTCTGAATCCACAGAATGCAAAGTTATCATGTGTTCACTTCATTATCCTTAAAAGGCTTCACAATACATTAGTTTTGCATGCATTAATGAAGTGAAAAGTGAACACAAATTATTTCTTCGTGGATACATTTAAAAAAAATAATTTTGTATAATTTATTAAAACAACCACGAATGATCCTAGCACCTGATTTTATATCCAGGGACTCTCCAAATCCATAAAAATAATCGCAAAAAAAAAAAAAAATGAAACAATTGGACATAATGTGACAACACAATAATAAAAATATACCTGGCGATGATCATTTTTCATATTTAGGTAAGAATTTATTTCCTTGAGTTAAAATACACTTTTTATGCAAATTTAATTTAAATCTTAACAAAGCAAACTCAGAATCGAGAGCTCTATGTCAGACAAATTTTGATATTAATCAAAGAGCGCATTTGATATTTTGTCAATATTTAGGATTAACCTTACTCTTGCAGCATGTACATGTATATATATTATGTTGTGATTTTTATGATGACCATTGTGCATGTACATTGTGCATTAGGAATTAAATTCAATCGAAATAAATAATATTCTTCGCATAGTATGCACTCTTTCATTTCGTGTGACCATACAATTTAAAATGGTTCAATTTAAAACACATACATGCATATATTATGCAATTATTATAACCTGTACAAATTTAAAAAATGTAATTAGTTACCATGGTTACATAAAAATACAAACATTACATACACTCTGAGGTTGCTCTCGCATATCAATGGCGGCAGCAGGATATTTCTTTTCCGGGGTTGTGATGGTGATGGTGGTGGAGGGGGGGGTGAATCGATGAAATAAATTTGCTTACAATTCGGCATTTTTACCCCAACCCCCACCACCAGAGTGCGATTTTCGATGATTTATTGTCCTGACGGGGAACGGGGGCCCAAGTTTTTTGGGTCAACCCCGTTGACTTCATAACCACCTGACGTTATATACTTTATTATCTAAAATTCCTGTCCGATTTCAAGTGCCTCCATGCATGGTGACTTTGGAAGAGAAGTTGTACAAAAACATCCAAATGGGATCGAGACTAATCATTTTGAAAGAGTATGTAGTTAACACCCCCTTTAAGTGTCGGTAAACTCGAATTTGATTAAAATGACATTTTGAATGGTCTAAATGACATTTTGAAACGTTTAAGTGTCGGGTTATATAAGGGGTATCAAAAACGTTTTAATAACATTTAAAAACGTTTTTGAAAACTTGCTGCAAAACATTATGAACAGACGTTATTTAAGTGTTGACAAAATATGTTGCAATGTTTGCCCAAAATATTTTACAATAACGTTTTACAAACGTTTTCATGACCTTTACATAACCCGACATTTAAATGTTATTAAAATATTTTGAATAAACGTTTTAAGAACATTATTGTGTTTTCTGGTCACGACATTCTGCCGGTAACTGATTGCAATATTTTAAACAGTTCCGTATATACTCAAAAATGCCATTTTTAATATCAACCCATATGTTGCTTAAGCTAATCAAAATATCCGGGGTTCAATTTTTAATATGCATTGTAGTTTTTGTTGTTGCAAAACGACAACATTACATGGCAATTACATGCACCTGTATACACCTATTATGGCTCTACTTGAATTGGATTTTAATACGAGTGTTTCAAAATAAACATTTCAGCGTTACATGTACTTGATATAAATTTTGATTTTTTTTTCAATTCGTGATATAATGTTTTAATTTTAAAGGTCTTGGGGGGGGGGGGGTGTATATCTTCAATACGAAACGTCAACATTTTCTTATGATGGACAGCTTTTCTTCCCAGCTACACTCTAAGTACATATCTTTAGATTGATAAAGTTTACTTCGAGGACTGTTAGATATCAAAAATTAAAAAAAATATATCAATTTTTAACAATTAAAATTTGTATTATATCGCGAATTATAAACAAAAATTAAAATTATTTGATATTAGAAGGACATTCCTCGTATTCAGAATGCAATCCGATATGATGTGCTCTCATGTTCTACAAAAATACTGTGCAAACGTTGCTATCCGATCCCTTAAGCCTTTTAAAAACACACAGTATCAATATCACTAGGATCATCCACAACATGCTCATCTATCAGGGCACATTTCTTTAACCCCAATTTGTACATTCATTGAATGACCATTGGAAATTTGAGTACAGAAATTCATACTCTGAAACTTGAGGTCAAATTTAGCACTCTTGATTGTTTAATTGAGGTTACTGAATTATGCCATTGGGATGAGGCCATTGTGGTCCAATCGTTTCGTTACATTGCTGCGATGTGATGTGAGAGAGGGTCGGATTCAGTGTCTGTCGGATTTGGCTATTGCAGTTGCAATCCATACACCCCTGTGAAAGACATGACCTTAATCCTCCACACAAGGAGTGTGCAATTTCAAATGGGGTTACCTGAATGGGTGACTCCATTTGAAATTTACACTCCCTGTGTGGAAGATTAAGGTCACATCTTTCATAGGGGGTGTGTGTATTCAACTGGAATAGCTCATTATATTATAGGCCTACACTGATAAAAAACACAATATACTATAAATAAAAATGGACGAAATAAGGAATGGGCGTCCAATGGGTGCTTTGATGTAATGGTTGAAATCCGGGGGGGGGGGGCACTCCCACTTTGGAGGTGACGCGCATGTAGGGCTGTTAAGACCCCCTTTTTCACCATCACTGTCACCAAAACCATGTTGTTATCTGTGTCATTTTCAAATTCTAATACAATAATTATACACTTTATAGTGTTATATTTATACTATTTTGGTACACACATATACAGTTTTTGTAGTTTTTATTTCTTTAAGGCGAGTCAGAGCGGTGCCTGGACTAGCGGTGTTTATTGAGAAAAATATACATTTACACTCACAAGGAAAGATATGGGTTCAATACGTGATATCCTAAGGCACATTGCAATGTGTTTTATCCCCCTCCCATGTACATGATTTTCACTTGAGAGAGAAAAGTTTCATTTTGACCTATAATGCAACAACTGCAATACATGAAGACCTGAGCGCAAGATGACCGTAAGTCAACTTGGCCCCTCAACATGTATACACTCAGGTTGCATATATAGTTTCGTATAGTTTGGTAAATGTTTTATACATAATCAGGGGCCAAAACAAATCTTTCACAACCTTTCATGATGTTTTCACCCTGGAACATGTATTAAACATTATAAAACCCTAAGAAACTATACGTAACTTTAGTGTATACATGTTGAGGGGCCAAATGGACTTACGGTCTTTTTGCGCTCAGGTCTTCACATATGGAAATATAAAATGTGCCCAGTGGCTTCCTTGACTCATTTCCTATAAGATCAATGTACATTACTCTGCAGATAAACTGTAAAATAACCTAAACAGGAAATAATTATATGACCTGCAGGCTCCGACTCGCCTTAATGATCTCTATAATAATAAATCTCTATTCGTTTATACCTACACCAGGGACTAACGTACAGATTACACTAATAATAGTTGGGTAAAAGTTACTATAAAAATCGGTTTAAATTAATGATTATGTCATTCTCCTAATCGTCTATGTATATTATAAAGCTCAAGAGTAGAGCAGTTATACTCACAAGATGATTAAAAATTGTTTACAATTTAATAAATTGTCGGTGGAATTAAAAAACTTGTAATCCATAAAACAATAGCGACCGGTAAAAGCAACCACACGGGTTAAGTAAATGTTACCCAATTATTTTAGTGTGTATTTCAGTCCATTTTGTCAAGACACCTATATTAAAAGTAATCTAAGTGAGCCCCTGATGACGTTGATTGTCAGGAATGAAGCAGCATGTCAGCCAGTTCCTCCTGGGTGACCTCCCGATTACCAGGTGTCCCTGGTGGAGGACTTATCCCTGGGCTGAAGTTACTCTGTCGAGATGGCACATGTCGACTCGTAGGGCTAGTTGAGTCGCTACGTACAATCCTAGCATACACAATCCTTTCCTGAGGAGTCACACTCCTTGAATCAACTGACGAATTCGCAAAATCTAACCCTGAATCTGCGGACATCCCGTTCGCTGAAACTCCCCCATTTCGGTGATGTCCTGCATTTTCAGAAAAGTCAAGATCAGCATATACAAGATTTTTATTATTATTTTGATGCGGACCAGTGTTTTTACGTCTGATGTGGTTTTGTCTGATATGATTCCGATCCCGTTCTCCTCGTGTCTTTCGTTGTCTGTATAGATGACCATCTGGGACGTCTTGCGGAGATCTCGATATTGTTGAAAGTCGAGGGTCTGGTGGAGGAGATGTTGAACTCGCTGGAATAGGCGACACTGGTTGACCGCTTCCTGGGTAATGCATCTGATAGGGTCTTGGAGTTGGTGTACGAGAGTCATTCCTCGATGAAGTCCTGATCTGTCGGGTTAGATAATAATCAACAGGAAGGGAACTGATGTCACTTCCTCTTCGCGTAGCTGTTGTAGGAAGATGGTCTGAAGACCAACTGTAATCATGTGGTTTGCTCTTCCGACGATAGCAACAATAACACACATCGAACAATGCGATAACCAGAAGGAGAGCTAATAACAACGCTGTAACTAGCACCGTTATTGGTATGAGCCATCGTAGAAACTCACCCTTTGACAAAGTTGGTTTGTCATCCGATAAATTCACTCTGATCATTGCAGAAGCTTCGGACAGACCGACAATATTGCTGGCACTACAGACGACATACCAACCATCGTCGCCGCCATTGAGATTGTTAACAGTCAACTCCTCGTCGCCATTAGTGGCGACGAGAAAATCATATCGATTCTCAGATGGAAAGATAGTGTGTTCTTTATATGTCCAGGTGAACGGAGATTCATCTGACTCAGAGTCGAGTTCAGGGTACGATGAATCTATGTGGCACGTGAAACGTGCACTGTCTCCAACCTGTGCGGAGAACAAATTAGGTGTTAGTCTTAATACAGGCCGATGTTGGACTGTCAAAGTTCCTGTACTGCAACTTCTGCTACCAGTGCTTCCACGTGACGTATAAATACATTGATACTGTGCCGTGTGATCCGCTGAAGATAAGGTCATAGTCTGCATCAACATCGAATAACCATTCTTTGTTTTTTGCACATTTTGTATCGTCGCATCTAGTGGTGTGTTCTTTCGCTGCCAACTAAGCTCAGCGTCAGAATCATATATAACGCATGTGAAATCCACAATGTAGTTTTCCACGAGGTTTTCTCGAATACTTGTCAGACACAAAGGGAAATCTTGATCTTGTGGTGGCAGTTCTTTCAACCACAAAGTTGCTGGTTCAGATGTGAGGTTGTTAGAGCGTCCAGTGTCTGCCACTTTGCATACGTAGACTCCTCCATCGGTAGATTTGACATTGACAATCTGCAGATTGTATTCACCTGCGCCAGCATCGCCAAATATAGCCTTATTGGACGGAGTCCCGAAGAACTGGTTTTCTAGTGACAATATAGCGCCGTTATGCTCCCAATAAAGCACACCAGTTTTGTCTTTAATTTTACAATAAAATGTAGCGGTTTCGCCTCTAATAACATAAGTAGTTCGTGGAGACACAGAGAATGATTGCTCCGCAGATAAAGCCAAAGTAGCGAAATTCATACAAAATAATACAAAAACAAGGAGTTTAATACTGTCCATTCCATGATGGAAATATACGCCGTAATTGTTCTTCACACCACTATCCTTAGACGTGTTGGATGCCCACGCCATTTTTATTTTTAGTCGATTCATTATTCCAGTTTGTCAGAAACAATTGGTAGCAACCTGTTCCAATATAGCAGTAGTGTTGAGTTGTATTATAATTATTAATGATGGTGGTAAAAAGAATACATCGTGCTTAAACACACGTCCGCACCTGTTGCACTGTATTGAGCTCACAGCTTTTACAGGAAATACTTTCGTCAGTACAAACCATTTATATCAAACGAACTCGCATTTTCACTATAATGTTATCCATATCAGAATATCCACAAGTATACCATTTATTCAATCCATATGTAAAAATTCATGATATAAAATCATCCAACGCGAATATCCGTAGCCATTTATGTAAGTTTGCATTGGTATCAATTCCATCAATAATTTTTTTATCCACTGGAATTTTTGTTCACAGCTTGCACAGCCTTCGATCAGTTTATCAATAATATAATGGTAGCAATTTCTGATTCAATACACCAGCGTCCTCGTACGCCGATATTGCTCATAAAATGTGGCAAAATACGCCCAATATCCTCCCAATTAATATGTCAATATGACTTTATCATTACGCTATCGGATACTGGCGTGGCAATATATGAAAGTACGCCCAATTATGTGTAATGGTAGTCATGATTTAGGTCTGTTAGCGTAATGCGCAGGCGTAGTTGCCGTGGTGATGGCAAATTATGCTCTGTTGCTTCCTGGAGCACTGTGCAATGGGGCCTAGCCATTTACTCGTAAATATACCACTCAAAACAATATTGACGTGGGTCTTTAACTCAATAACACGATTGTATAAATAAAGGGTATTGAATGGCTTGCCTGGATAATTCGATCCTTAAACAAGAGGAGGTAGTTATAAGAACAAAGCAAATGTAAACATAATATGCATGACGTGCGTGAATTTTCTTCTGAGATTATTTTGAATCAAGAATGAGTTTTTTTGACGATGATACCTTTAAAACCTCTCAACGATGCCCATTTCTAAGCCATTTTAAGGGTTCTACCTTCAAGTAAGCAGTCACGAAAATAGTAGAAAGCAAAACAAAAGTAAAACAATACATATTTTAGCTACATACATATTTAATATTTTAGCTACATACATATTCCCCTGTGGCACTGTTCCAGTTGTGCCGAACATGGTTTCAATATTATATATATTAATATTCCTAATCATAGTATTATAGTTAATACATATTTTCCTGTGGCACTGTTCCAGTTGTGCCGAACATGGTTTCAATATTATATATATTAATATTCCTAATCATAGTATTATAGTTAATACATATTTTCCTGTGGCACTGTTCCAGTTGTGCCAAACATGGTTTCAACATTATATATACTAATTCCTAATCATAGTATTATAGTTAATACATATTTTCCTGTGGCACTGTTCCAGTTGTGCCAAACATGGTTTCAACATTATATATACTAATTCCTAATCATAGTATTATAGTTAATACATATTTTCCTGTGGCACTGTTCCAGTTGTGCCAAACATGGTTTCAACATGTTATACACTAATATTCCTAATCATAGTATTATAGTTAGTACATATTTTCCTGTGGCACTGTTCCAGTTGTGCCGAACATGGTTTCAACATTATATATATTAATATTCCTAATCATAGTATTATAGTTAATACATATTTTCCTGTGGCACTGTTCCAGTTGCGCCGAACATGGTTTCAACATGTTATATACTAATATTCCTAATCATAGTAATATAGTTAATACATATTTTCCTGTGGCACTGTTCCAGTTGTGCCGAACATGGTTTCAACATTATATATATTAATTTTCCTAATCATAGTATTATAGTTAATACATATTTTCCTGTGGCACTGTTCCAGTTGTGCCAAACATGGTTTCAACATGTTATATACTAATATTCCTAATCATAGTATTATAGTTAATACATATTTTCCTGTGGCACTGTTCCAGTTGTGCCAAACATGGTTTCAACATGTTATATACTAATATTCCTAATCATAGTATTATAGTTAATACATATTTTCCTGTGGCACTGTTCCAGTTGTGCCGAACATGGTTTCAACATGTTATATACTAATATTCCTAATCATAGTAATATAGTTAGTACATATTTTCCTGTGGCACTGTTCCGGTTGTGCCAAACATGGTTTTAACATTTTATATACTAATATATTCCTAATCATAGTATTATAGTTAATACATATTTTCCTGTGGCACTGTTCCAGTTGTGCCGAACATGGTTTCAACATTATATATATTAATAATACATTAATATTCCTAATCATAGTATTATAGTTAGTACACATTTTCCTGTGGCACTGTTCCAGTTGTGCCGAACATGGTTTCAACATTATATATACTAATTCCTAATCATAGTATTATAGTTAATACATATTTTCCTGTGGCACTGTTCCAGTTCTGCCAAACATGGTTTCAACATGTTATATACTAATATTCCTAATCATAGTATTATAGTTAATACATATTTTCCTGTGGCACTGTTCCATTTGTGCCGAACATGGTTTCAACATGTTATATACTAATATTCCTAATCATAGTAATATAGTTAATACATATTTTCCTGTGGCACTGTTCCAGTTGTGCCGAACATGGTTTCAACATTATATATATTAATTTTCCTAATCATAGTATTATAGTTAATACATATTTTCCTGTGGCACTGTTCCAGTTGTGCCAAACATGGTTTCAACATGTTATATACTAATATTCCTAATCATAGTATTATAGTTAATACATATTTTCCTGTGGCACTGTTCCAGTTGTGCCGAACATGGTTTCAACATGTTATATACTAATATTCCTAATCATAGTAATATAGTTAGTACATATTTTCCTGTGGCACTGTTCCATTTTATATACTAATATATTCCTAATCATAGTATTATAGTTAATACATATTTTCCTGTGGCACTGTTCCAGTTGTGCCGAACATGGTTTCAACATTATATATATATTAATAATACATTAATATTCCTAATCATAGTATTATAGTTAGTACACATTTTCCTGTGGCACTGTTCCAGTTGTGCCAAACATGGTTTCAACATGTTATCTACTAATATTCCTAATCATAGTATTATAGTTAATACATATTTTCCTGTGGCACCATTCCAGTTGTGCCAAACATGGTTTCAACATTATATATACTAATTCCTAATCATAGTATTATAGTTAATACATATTTTCCTGTGGCACTGTTCCAGTTGTGCCAAACATGGTTTCAACATGTTATACACTAATATTCCTAATCATAGTATTATAGTTAGTACATATTTTCCTGTGGCACTGTTCCAGTTGTGCCGAACATGGTTTCAACATTATATATATTAATATTCCTAATCATGGTATTATAGTTAATACATATTTTCCTGTGGCACTGTTCCAGTTGTGCCAAACATGGTTTCAACATTATATATACTAATATTCCTAATCATAGTATTATAGTTAATACATATTTTCCTGTGGCACTGTTCCAGTTGTGCCAAACATGGTTTCAACATTATATATACTAATATTCCTAATCATAGTATTATAGTTAATACATATTTTCCTGTGGCACTGTTCCAGTTGTGCCAAACATGGTTTTAACAGTTTATATACTAATATTCCTAATCATAGTATTATAGTTAATACATATTTTCCTGTGGTGCTGTTCCAGTTGTGCCAAACATGGTTTCAACATTATATATACTAATATTCCTAATCATAGTATAATAGTTAATACTTATTTTCCTGTGGCACTGTTCCAGTTGTGCCAAACATGGTTTCAACATGTTATATACTAATATTCCTAATCATAGTAATATAGTTAGTACATATTTTCCTGTGGCACTGTTCCGGTTGTGCCAAACATGGTTTTAACATTTTATATACTAATATATTCCTAATAATAGTATTATAGTTAATACATATTTTCCTGTGGCACTGTTCCAGTTGTGCCGAACATGGTTTCAACATTATATATATTAATAATACATTAATATTCCTAATCATAGTATTATAGTTAGTACACATTTTCCTGTGGCACTGTTCCAGTTGTGCCAAACATGGTTTCAACATGTTATCTACTAATATTCCTAATCATATTATTATAGTTAATACATATTTTCCTGTGGCACTGTTCCAGTTGTGCCAAACATGGTTTCAACATTATATATACTAATTCCTAATCATAGTATTATAGTTAATACATATTTTCCTGTGGCACTGTTCCAGTTGTGCCAAACATGGTTTCAACATTATATATACTAATATTCCTAATCATAGTATTATAGTTAATACATATTTTCCTGTGGCACTGTTCCAGTTGTGCCAAACATGGTTTCAACATTATATATACTAATTCCTAATCATAGTATTATAGTTAATACATATTTTCCTGTGGCACTGTTCCAGTTGTGCCAAACATGGTTTCAACATGTTATATACTAATATTCCTAATCATAGTATTATAGTTAATACGTATTTTCCTGTGGCACTGTTCCAGTTGTGCCAAACATGGTTTTAACCTTATATATACTAATATTCCTAATCATAGTATTATAGTTAATACATATTTTCCTGTGGCACTGTTCCAGTTGTGCCAAACATGGTTTCAACATTATATATACTAATATTCCTAATCATAGTATTATAGTTAATACATATTTTCCTGTGGCACTGTTCCAGTTGTGCCAAACATGGTTTCAACATTATATATACTAATATTCCTAATCATAGTATTATAGTTAATACATATTTTCCTGTGGCACTGTTCCAGTTGTGCCAAACATGGTTTTAACAGTTCATATACTAATATTCCTAATCATAGTATTATAGTTAATACATATTTTCCAGTGGCGCTGTTCCAGTTGTGCCAAACATGGTTTCAACATTATATATACTAATATTCCTAATCATAGTAATATAGTTAGTACATATTTTCCTGTGGCACTGTTCCAGTTGTGCCAAACATGGTTTCAACATTATATATATTAATTTTCCTAATCATAGTATTATAGTTAATACATATTTTCCTGTGGCACTGTTCCAGTTGTGCCGAACATGGTTTCAACATTATATATATTATTATTCCTAATCATAGTATTATAGTTAATACATATTTTCCTGTGGCACTGTTCCAGTTGTGCCGAACATGGTTTCAACATTATATATATTAATATTCCTAATCATAGTATTATAGTTAATACATATTTTCCTGTGGCACTGTTCCAGTTGTGCCAAACAAGGTTTCAACATTATATATACTAATATTACTAATCATAGTGGTATTATAGTATTATTGTTAATACATATTTTCCTGTGGCACTGTTCCAGTTGTGCCGAACATGGTTTCAAAATGAAATACTAATATTCCTAATCATAGTAATATAGTTAGTACATATTTTCCTGTGGCACTGTTCCATTTTATATACTAATATATTCCTAATCATAGTATTGTAGTTAATACATATTTTCCTGTGGCACTGTTCCAGTTGTGCCGAACATGGTTTCAACATTATATATATTAATAATACATTAATATTCCTAATCATAGTATTATAGTTAGTACACATTTTCCTGTGGCACTGTTCCAGTTGTGCCAAACATGGTTTCAACATGTTATCTACTAATATTCCTAATCATATTATTATAGTTAATACATATTTTCCTGTGGCACTGTTCCAGTTGTGCCAAACATGGTTTCAACATTATATATACTAATTCCTAATCATAGTATTATAGTTAATACATATTTTCCTGTGGCACTGTTCCAGTTGTGCCAAACATGGTTTCAACATTATATATACTAATATTCCTAATCATAGTATTATAGTTAATACATATTTTCCTGTGGCACTGTTCCAGTTGTGCCAAACATGGTTTCAACATTATATATACTAATTCCTAATCATAGTATTATAGTTAATACATATTTTCCTGTGGCACTGTTCCAGTTGTGCCAAACATGGTTTCAACATGTTATATACTAATATTCCTAATCATAGTATTATAGTTAATACGTATTTTCCTGTGGCACTGTTCCAGTTGTGCCAAACATGGTTTCAACATTATATATACTAATATTCCTAATCATAGTATTATAGTTAATACATATTTTCCTGTGGCACTGTTCCAGTTGTGCCAAACATGGTTTCAACATTATATATACTAATATTCCTAATCATAGTATTATAGTTAATACATATTTTCCTGTGGCACTGTTCCAGTTGTGCCAAACATGGTTTCAACATTATATATACTAATATTCCTAATCATAGTATTATAGTTAATACATATTTTCCTGTGGCACTGTTCCAGTTGTGCCGAACATGGTTTCAACATGTTATATACTAATATTCCTAATCATAGTATTATAGTTAATACATATTTTCCTGTGGCGCTGTTCCAGTTGTGCCAAACATGGTTTCAACATTATATATACTAATATTCCTAATCATAGTAATATAGTTAGTACATATTTTCCTGTGGCACTGTTCCAGTTGTGCCAAACATGGTTTCAACATTATATATATTAATTTTCCTAATCATAGTATTATAGTTAATACATATTTTCCTGTGGCACTGTTCCAGTTGTGCCGAACATGGTTTCAACATTATATATATTATTATTCCTAATCATAGTATTATAGTTAATACATATTTTCCTGTGGCACTGTTCCAGTTGTGCCGAACATGGTTTCAACATTATATATATTAATATTCCTAATCATAGTATTATAGTTAATACATATTTTCCTGTGGCACTGTTCCAGTTGTGCCAAACAAGGTTTCAACATTATATATACTAATATTACTAATCATAGTGGTATTATAGTATTATTGTTAATACATATTTTCCTGTGGCACTGTTCCAGTTGTGCCGAACATGGTTTCAAAATGAAATACTAATATTCCTAATCATAGTAATATAGTTAGTACATATTTTTCTGGGGCACTGTTCCAGTTGTGCCAAACATGGTTTCTAAATGTTATATACTAATATTACTAATCATAGTAATATAGTTATTACATATTTTCCTGTGGCACTGTTCCAGTTGTGCCAAACATGGTTTCAACATTATAATACTAATATTCCTAATCATAGTAATATAGTTAGTACATATTTTCCTGTGGCACTGTGCCAGTTGTGCCGAACTTGGTTTCAACATTATATACTATAAACATTCCTAATCAGAGTAATAAATAGTAATATGTGATATGGTTTAAATCGTATTTGAGCAACAGACCCCAGACTGTTATAGTGTAATTGTAAAAATGTTATGTGTGCTGATGACACATCATTAATGTGCAAAACTAAGACTGTTTCTGGTCTTCAAACGCAATTAGAGTCATGTCTACATAAAGTAGCTGATTGGTTCAAAGCTATAACAAACTCACTTTAAACAAACCAGATTTATGATATTTGGCACAACACGTAAGCTTGAAAGGTTTAGTGAAATTTAACTTATCTATAATAGAAACATTATTGAAAGAGTTGATGAATATAAATATCTTGGTGTAAAAATTGACTGTAACTTGTCCTGGTCAGCTCATGTTGATTATATGTGTAAGAATGTTTCCAATATGGTATTTATTACGTTCCAGTTTTGCCGAACATGGTTTCCACTAACATGTTATATAATAGTATTCCTAATAATAGTATTATAGTTAATACATATTTTCCGGTGGCACTGTTCCAGTTGTGCCAAACATCGTTTCAACATTAGTTATAGGCCTACAGATATAGTTATTAAATTTTGTCGTGCGACCATTCAATGGTTTCCCAACCTCGGTCCATTTTTTCTAATACCCCAACCCCCTCTGTAATTTAGTTGTAGATTTATTTTTTTGATTTGAATGAAAAGAGGGCGTTCATTAAATCACTGTAATATAGAGGCAACATACAGGCGGTACTGGACATACCAAATAAAGTACGATGTTCGATCGGCTGACGAAACTATCATTCACCCTGTTCGGGATGACATCAAAGTGTTGTGACAGCTGTTCACTCTCATGGCTTAAGCATGTTAAGGGATCTGATATTAATGTTTAGCGACGGTTTCACGTATTTTTTGTGGAGGCTGAGAGTACACCAGACATATCGAATTGCATTATGAATACGAGGAATGCCCTTTTGATATCAAATAATTTTTATACAAATACAAATTTTATGACAAGTTAGAATTTGATATTTTCTAAATTTTTGATATTTAATAGTCCTCGAACTCGAAGTTAACTTTACAAATCTAATTATATGTACTTAAAGTGTATGTAGCTGGGATAAAAAACCACGATCAATTGAAAATGTTGACCTTTCATATTGAAGATATACATTTTTTTTTCCAAAAAGACCTACATATTTTGTTGTTGTTTTTTTTTGGAAAAAATTCACATCTTCAATGCGAAAGGTCAAAATTTCAAAAAATTTCAAAAAAGATCCTTTGTGTCTTTTGGGAGTCTTTTTGAGGGTCACGGTCTAAAATAATACTTGACCCATTCCATGTCAACTCCAGGGATGTGCACCGCAGCACCTCTTCATTTTTTTTGTTTTTCTGTGTGGTGGTAGATATTGATGAGAAAGTAAAATCCCGAAAATTTGAGCTTCATACTCCATTAAGTTTTCCCGTGGCATCAATTTGAAATTAGAGGGGTCAGCGTAAAATATGTGTCGCAACGTGAAAGACGACGTTTGGAGGTCCATAAATGTATAAAGGGAACCCTTTACAACTTTGAAAAGTATGTATCCTGGGGTACTGTTTTGTATAGAATTCAAATATGGCATCAATTCCGACAGAGTATAGAAGGTGTCAAATGACACGAATAGGCACCATTCCAAGATTTTGACAACGCCCTCTGTCAAAATTCCAGAATTCCGACAGTTCCAGATTTCTGACAAAGGTCAGAAAATAAAATTGCTCTGATAGTATAGAAAGTGCTGCAAATTGTTCTTCGTCCCAACAGCAAAAGGAAAACAAGTTTGTACTATCGCTGAAGTCTGGTTCATGTGTATGTGATCTAATTGTCACATGAGAGCCAATGGCTAATTGATCTTTGTCACTTCATATTTTGTTTAACTTAATATTGCAGATAATAGTGCTAACTACTTTTCTTGAGTGACTTAATTCTGATATAGGCGAAGAATTTCCAGCCATTTGTAAGACAGTTTTGGATCAATTTTATTTTGTACCCTTGACATTGGGACAGTGACATTAGAGGACTTCTGATTTTTGAAACATATTATGATGTAGTCACTTTTATCATGTTTATAAACAAAGTGATATCACTTGGATTCTTTGAAAAATCAGAGAACCAAAAGAAGACAAACAAGATATTCCTGAAAAAAATTGGTACAGTTCAATCGGACACGGTTATTATTATTATTCAATGGCGTGAGATAACAAGCAGACTTTTAATGGAAATACATGTATTGCAGAATTTGTATTGAAGGGCTGGTTTGCATTCATTTCTTTTTATTTAATTTCTTATTTAACCTTAGGGAGTATGTAAATTAAATGGAACAGCCAATGGCCAATGGGTATGTAATTTAACTGAAACGGCCTAATTGATATCGATATCAATATTAACGTCACAGTTTCGATCAATATTGACGTCACAGATTCGATTTGTCACATGATCGTCAAACCTGAATTTGATAGATTGAAGTTCACAATATGCAATATGATTAGGAGAAATCTATTCCAGAGGGAGTATGTAAATTAAATGGAACAGGCATTTCAGAGGGAGTATGTAAATTAAATGGAATTTCATCGTCCAGGATTCAGATCCATATGATGCCACAGCAAATGCTGTTGATTTTAGCAAACGAACCTTGAGGGATGGAGGAAGTTTACTTTTCCACAGTGGTCAGGTTTGAGACTACACCTCGAGACTACATCTTCGTTTTATCTCCTGGGTGCAGTCACTTTTGGAAGCGACTACAACAACGATATTGCATTCGACCAATCAACGCAGCTTGGCAGTGATATGATATTTGAAAAGGCTTCCCCAGCTAAATAATGTGCGAACATTTCGAAACCGCACGCGACAATATACGCAATATGGACAATAGGACTAAGTCCGAGTCGAGTGGTTGACTTTAATATTGTGCGTACCGTGGTCTATCAGACGCGTGCCAGTTGAGCTCAATTAAAAGGGCATTTCGTGATCCACACTCCACAGCAGCATCAATCATCCCCCACTTTTCTCAAAAAGAGTTAAGATTTTTATATCACTGGAAACCTCTGTCTACATAATGTTAATGTACAAAAAAATTCTTGCAGATTAATTCGTTTAGCAAAGATATCGTGAAATATGAATTTCGTTCTGGTGTACCAGAACGAAATTAAACACATTGTATATGGAGCAGTGCATAATGATGCGTAACTCGCAAACACAAAATCGGAATCAACTGAAATTTTGGGAATAAGCTTTTTTCGTGGATATCTACTGAAAAATGTCATAAAAAGAGGATGCTAGGATCAGGAAATCCTCCTTTAACCTCTCAGTTGTTGACAAGTGTCCCATCCCGATATCCATGCTCTGATCCATGGTAGTGCGTCACATCCCGCGGCATAGCTTTGTACTGCCACATTTGAATTGAAACTGGGGCAGGCTTTTATAATTGACATCGGAATCACCGGGCTTCGTTGAACGATTATTTGGAAGTTTGTATTTAAACTGTGTGTTTCAGCTGTGTATAGACGAATCCAAGTAGCCAAGTCATGGTCAGGATTTGGTCGGACATCTTTGGGTAGCCGTTTGCACCAACCTGGTGTTTTGAGCGCCCCATTGTGCAAATAAAAGCACTCATCACCTGTGTATGTCTGCAATCATAGATTGAATACAATACCGCTTTTTTAAAAGATTACTTATCGTACAGGTGTGAGTGATCAGAATGATATGGTTCAATGCATAGATACCACGTGTAGTTAATCCGATTATTATGTCACTTCAACAGCGAATAGACCATGTAAGCTCATGTAAAAGCTGTGTGTTTTGCCGAACTGTAGGGCCTATTGTGTTGTAAACTAATCATTCTTTTGTCTACCTGTGTTTTCGCGGAAGGTATAAAACGGGTGATGGAATGCAGTTTAAAATTTCCGCCAAGGGCGAATCATTTCACATTTTGGGTGCATTGTAGCCGACGGCTACCCAACTAAAGGCTGCTAGTCAGGTGTAGGAGTGCGTGGATTTGGATTCGTCTATACGTAATCAGTGGCGTAGATTTGTGGAGGAAGAGGAATGGTGTTTTGGCACTGAGTAGAAAACTAAGGGGTGGGGGTACAGGACATGGTTCAACTCTATTCAGTCACTTTTGTAACACTTAGACAAAAGTGGCCCAGGCAGTTTTAAGACTAGGTTACATAATTGGCCATATATACGATCGATTTTATTCGAATAAAGCTTATCTGGTAGCCAAAGAAATTATCTTGATAGAAATATAAATATCAAACCAAAAAACAAGCGGCATACTTGTGTCATTCTATTTTCAAAATTGCAGTGTGTTTGATGAAAGCTAAGTTCATACGAAACTAGCGTAATATGCCAATACAAAAGATTGGTCTTACAATAATACTTGTTCGTACTTGCTTGGATCCGTCATTCATTTGCTCTAACTCCATAATGACACCTGTATTAATTTAGCTTTCATCAGAAGCACTCTATATGCTTGCAGACGAGGTTTTACGGTATTACTTTAATCATGCTAATACTAGTGTGTAGTTATTTTGCTAAATGCATTGTTAGAACAGAATGAGTTATGAGTTTACATTCATGCGCATTTCATGTATGTTAAATCCCTTTAAAAAGGACCCGGGCTTTAAGTGGAGATAGTTGGGCCTTAATTGGGGCCATAAAATTAGCATGATGAGAAGGGCGACAATTTTGCAGATGTTAGTCGCACCACAGATTATATAATCTGTGGTCGTAGTTATAATAACATTGTGTAAATAGATGTAGAAAAAACATTGTAAATATCACATAATGTGCATACAAAATTGGTTAGTGTAAGATCAAATACTGAAGAAAAAAAATTAATAAAAATACTGTAAATAGGGATGAAACCTTGGTGTTTGTTTTGTTTCTTTGTATGTGTCGTACCTGAATATTATTATGACTATGATATTATTAGTAACATAAACATAACTAATGCTGAAATGATGTTCGCCACAACTGGAACAGTGCCACAGGAAAAAGTGTATTAACTATAACACTATGATTAGGAATATTAGTATTATATAATGTTGAAACCATATTTGGCACAACTGGAACAGTGCCACAGGAAAATATGTATTAACTATAATACTATGATTAGGAATATAAGTATATATAATGTTGAAACCATGTTTGGCACAACTGGAACAGTGCCACAGGAAAATATGTATTTACTATAATACTATGATTAGGAATATTAGTATATAACATGTTGAAACCATGTTCGGCACAACTGGAACAGTGCCACAGGAAAATACATGATTAGGAATATTAGTACATATAATGTTGAAACCATGTTTGGCACAACTGGAACAGTGTCACAGGAAAATATGTATTAACTATAATACTATGATTAGGAATATTAGTATATATAATGTTGAAACCATCTTCGGCACAACTGGAACAGTGCCACAGGAAAATATGTATTAACTATAATATTATGATTAGGAATATTAGTATATATAATGTTGAAACCATGTTTGGCACAACTGGAACAGTGCCACAGGAAAATATGTATTAACTATAATACTATGATTAGGAATATTAGTATATATAATGTTGAAACCATGTTTGGCACAACTGGAACAGCGCCACAGGAAAATATGTATTAACTATAATACTATGATTAGGAATATTAGTATATATAATGTTGAAACCATGTTTGGCACAACTGGAATAGTGCCACAGGAAAATATGTATTAACTATAATACTATGATTAGGAATATTAGTATATATAATGTTAAAACCATGTTTGGCACAACTGGAACAGTGCCACAGAAAAATATGTATTAACAATAATACTATGATTAGGAATATTAGTATATATAATGTTGAAACCATGTTTGGCACAACTGGAACAGTGCCACAGGAAAATATGTATTAACTATAATACTATGATTAGGAATATTAGTATATAACATGTTTAAACCATGTTTGGCACAACTGGAACAGTGCCACAGGAAAATATGTATTAACTATAATACTATGATTAGGAATATTAGTATATAACATATTAAAACCATGTTTGGCGCAACTGGAACAGTGCCACAGGAAAATATGTATTAACAATAATACTATGATTAGGAATATTAGTATATATAATGTTGAAACCATGTTTGGCACAAATGGAACAGTGCCACAGGAAAATATGTATTAACAATAATACTATGATTAGGAATATTAGTATATATAATGTTGAAACCATGTTCGGCACAACTGGAACAGTGCCACAGGAAAATATGTATTAACTATAATACTATGATTAGGAATATTAGTATATATAATGTTGAAACCATGTTTGGCACAACTGGAACAGTGCCACAGGAAAATAAGTATTAACTATAATACTATGATTAGGAATATTAGTATATATAATGTTGAAAACATGTTTGGCACAACTGGAACAGCGCCACAGGAAAATATGTATTAACTATAATACTATGATTAGGAATATTAGTATATAGACTGTGTTAAAACCATGTTTGGCACAACTGGAACAGTGCCACAGGAAAATATGTATTAACTACAATACTATGATTAGGAATATTAGTATATAAAATGTTAAACCATGTTTGGCACAACTGGCACAGTGCCACAGGAAAATATGTATTAACTATAATACTATGATTAGGAATATTAGTATATATAATGTTGAAACCATGTTTGGCACAACTGGAACAATGCCACAGAAAAATATGTATTAACTATAATACTATGATTAGGAATATTAGTATATATAATGTTGAAACCATGTTTGGCACAACTGGAACAGTGCCACAGGAAAATATGTATTAACAATAATACTATGATTAGGAATATTAGTATATATAATGTTGAAACCATGTTCGGCACAACTGGAACAGTGCCACAGGAAAATATGTATTAACTATAATACTATGATTAGGAATATTAGTATATATAATGTTGAAACCATGTTTGGCACAACTGGAACAATGCCACAGGAAAATATGTGTATTAACTATAATACTGAGATTAGGAATATTAGTATATATAATGTTGAAACCATGTTTGGCACAACTGGAACAGTGCCACAGGAAAATATGTATTAACTATAATATTATGATTAGGAATATTAGTATATATAATGTTGAAACCATGTTTGGCACAACTGGAACAGTGCCACAGGAAAATATGTATTAACTATAATACTATGATTAGGAATATTAGTATATATAATGTTGAAACCATCTTCGGCACAACTGGAACAGTGCCACAGGAAAATATGTATTAACTATAATATTATGATTAGGAATATTAGTATATATAATGTTGAAACCATGTTTGGCACAACTGGAACAGTGCCACAGGAAAATATGTATTAACTATAATACTATGATTAGGAATATTAGTATATAACATGTTGAAACCATGTTTGGCACAACTGGAACAGTGCCACAGGAAAATATGTATTAACTATAATACTATGATTAGGAATATTAGTATATATATATGTTCGGCACAACTGGAACAGTGCCACAGGAAAATATGTATTAACTATAATACTATGATTAGGAATATAAGTATATATAATGTTGAAACCATGTTTGGCACAACTGGAACAGTGCCACAGGAAAATATGTATTTACTATAATACTATGATTAGGAATATTAGTATATAACATGTTGAAACCATGTTCGGCACAACTGGAACAGTGCCACAGGAAAATACATGATTAGGAATATTAGTACATATAATGTTGAAACCATGTTTGGCACAACTGGAACAGTGTCACAGGAAAATATGTATTAACTATAATACTATGATTAGGAATATTAGTATATATAATGTTGAAACCATCTTCGGCACAACTGGAACAGTGCCACAGGAAAATATGTATTAACTATAATATTATGATTAGGAATATTAGTATATATAATGTTGAAACCATGTTTGGCACAACTGGAACAGTGCCACAGGAAAATATGTATTAACTATAATACTATGATTAGGAATATTAGTATATATAATGTTGAAACCATGTTTGGCACAACTGGAACAGCGCCACAGGAAAATATGTATTAACTATAATACTATGATTAGGAATATTAGTATATATAATGTTGAAACCATGTTTGGCACAACTGGAATAGTGCCACAGGAAAATATGTATTAACTATAATACTATGATTAGGAATATTAGTATATATAATGTTAAAACCATGTTTGGCACAACTGGAACAGTGCCACAGAAAAAAATATGTATTAACAATAATACTATGATTAGGAATATTAGTATATATAATGTTGAAACCATGTTTGGCACAACTGGAACAGTGCCACAGGAAAATATGTATTAACTATAATACTATGATTAGGAATATTAGTATATAACATGTTTAAACCATGTTTGGCACAACTGGAACAGTGCCACAGGAAAATATGTATTAACTATAATACTATGATTAGGAATATTAGTATATAACATATTAAAACCATGTTTGGCGCAACTGGAACAGTGCCACAGGAAAATATGTATTAACAATAATACTATGATTAGGAATATTAGTATATATAATGTTGAAACCATGTTTGGCAC
Source organism: Amphiura filiformis (assembly GCF_039555335.1). Taxonomy (NCBI): domain Eukaryota; kingdom Metazoa; phylum Echinodermata; class Ophiuroidea; order Amphilepidida; family Amphiuridae; genus Amphiura; species Amphiura filiformis. The sequence goes on along the minus strand of NC_092646.1, from coordinate 49,486,245 downwards.
AAATGGAACAGTGCCACAGGAAAATATGTATTAACAATAATACTATGATTAGGAATATTAGTATATATAATGTTGAAACCATGTTCGGCACAACTGGAACAGTGCCACAGGAAAATATGTATTAACTATAATACTATGATTAGGAATATTAGTATATATAATGTTGAAACCATGTTTGGCACAACTGGAACAGTGCCACAGGAAAATAAGTATTAACTATAATACTATGATTAGGAATATTAGTATATATAATGTTGAAAACATGTTTGGCACAACTGGAACAGCGCCACAGGAAAATATGTATTAACTATAATACTATGATTAGGAATATTAGTATATAGACTGTTAAAACCATGTTTGGCACAACTGGAACAGTGCCACAGGAAAATATGTATTAACTACAATACTATGATTAGGAATATTAGTATATAAAATGTTAAAGCCATGTTTGGCACAACTGGCACAGTGCCACAGGAAAATATGTATTAACTATAATACTATGATTAGGAATATTAGTATATATAATGTTGAAACCATGTTTGGCACAACTGGAACAATGCCACAGAAAAATATGTATTAACTATAATACTATGATTAGGAATATTAGTATATATAATGTTGAAACCATGTTTGGCACAACTGGAACAGTGCCACAGGAAAATATGTATTAACAATAATACTATGATTAGGAATATTAGTATATATAATGTTGAAACCATGTTCGGCACAACTGGAACAGTGCCACAGGAAAATATGTATTAACTATAATACTATGATTAGGAATATTAGTATATATAATGTTGAAACCATGTTTGGCACAACTGGAACAATGCCACAGGAAAATATGTATTAACTATAATACTAGATTAGGAATATTAGTATATATAATGTTGAAACCATGTTTGGCACAACTGGAACAGTGCCACAGGAAAATATGTATTAACTATAATATTATGATTAGGAATATTAGTATATATAATGTTGAAACCATGTTTGGCACAACTGGAACAGTGCCACAGGAAAATATGTATTAACTATAATACTATGATTAGGAATATTAGTATATATAATGTTGAAACCATGTTCGGCACAACTGGAACAGTGCCACAGGAAAATATGTATTAACTATAATACTATGATTAGGAATATTAGTATATATAATGTTGAAACCATGTTCGGCACAACTGGAACAGTGCCACAGGAAAATATGTATTAACTATAATACTATGATTAGGAATATTAGTATATATAATGTTGAAACCATGTTTGGCACAACTGGAACAATGCCACAGGAAAATATGTATTAACTATAATACTATGATTAGGAATATTAGTATATAAACTGTTGAAACCATGTTTGGCACAACTGGAACAGTGCCACAGGAAAATATGTATTAACTATAATACTATGATTAGGAATATTAGTATATATAATGTTGAAACCATGTTCAGCACAACTGGAACAGTGCCACAGGAAAATATGTATTAACTATAATACTATGATTAGGAATATTAGTATATATAATGTTGAAACCATGTTCGGCACAACTGGAACAGTGCCACAGGAAAATATGTATTAACTATAATACTATGATTAGGAATATTAGTATATATAATGTTGAAACCATGTTTGGCACAACTGGAACAGTGCCACAGGAAAATATGTATTAACTATAATACTATGATTAGGAATATTAGTATATATAATGTTGAAACCATGTTCGGCACAACTGGAACAGTGCCACAGGAAAATATGTATTAACTATAATACTATGATTAGGAATATTAGTATATATAATGTTGAAACCATGTTCGGCACAACTGGAACAGTGCCACAGGAAAATATGTATTAACTATAATACTATGATTAGGAATATTAGTATATATAATGTTGAAACCATGTTCGGCACAACTGGAACAGTGCCACAGGAAAATATGTATTAACTATAATACTATGATTAGGAATATTAGTATATATAATGTTGAAACCATGTTTGGCACAACTGGAACAATGCCACAGGAAAATATGTATTAACTATAATACTATGATTAGGAATATTAGTATATAAACTGTTGAAACCATGTTTGGCACAACTGGAACAGTGCCACAGGAAAATATGTATTAACTATAATACTATGATTAGGAATATTAGTATATATAATGTTGAAACCATGTTCGGCACAACTGGAACAGTGCCACAGGAAAATATGTATTAACTATAATACTATGATTAGGAATATTAGTATATATAATGTTGAAACCATGTTCGGCACAACTGGAACAGTGCCACAGGAAAATATGTATTAACTATAATACTATGATTAGGAATATTAGTATATATAATGTTGAAACCATGTTTGGCACAACTGGAACAGTGCCACAGGAAAATATGTATTAACCTATGATTAGGAATATTAGTATATATAATGTTGAAACCATGTTCGGCACAACTGGAACAGTGCCACAGGAAAATATGTATTAACTATAATACTATGATTAGGAATATTAGTATATATAATGTTGAAACCATGTTCGGCACAACTGGAACAGTGCCACAGGAAAATATGTATTAACTATAATACTATGATTAGGAATATTAGTATATATAATGTTGAAACCATGTTCGGCACAACTGGAACAGTGCCACAGGAAAATATGTATTAACTATAATACTATGATTAGGAATATTAGTATATATAATGTTGAAACCATGTTCGGCACAACTGGAACAGTGCCACAGGAAAATATGTATTAACTATAATATTATGATTAGGAATATTAGTATATATAATGTTGAAACCATGTTTGGCACAACTGGAACAGTGCCACAGGAAAACAAGTATTAACTATAATACTATGATTAGGAATATTAGTATATAACATGTTGAAACCATGTTTGGCACAGCTGGAACAGCGCCACAGGAAAATATGTATTAACTATAATACTATGATTAGGAATATTAGTATATAACATATATAAAACCATGTTTGGCACAACTGGAACAGTGCCACAGGAAAATATGTATTAACTATAATATTATGATTAGGAATATTAGTATATATAATGTTGAAACCATGTTTGGCACAACTGGAACAGTGCCACAGGAAAATATGTATTAACTATAATACTATGATTAGGAATATTAGTATATATAATGTTGAAACCATGTTTGGCACAGCTGGAACAGCGCCACAGGAAAATATGTATTAACAATAATACTATGATTAGGAATATTAGTATATATAATGTTGAAACCATGTTCGGCACAACTGGAACAGTGCCACAGGAAAATATGTATTAACTATAATACTATGATTAGGAATATTAGTATATATAATGTTGAAACCATGTTTGGCACAACTGGAACAATGCCACAGGAAAATATGTATTAACTATAATACTATGATTAGGAATATTAGTATATATAATGTTGAAACCATGTTTGGCACAACTGGAACAGTGCCACAGGAAAATATGTATTAACTATAATATTATGATTAGGAATATTAGTATATATAATGTTGAAACCATGTTTGGCACAACTGGAACAGTGCCACAGGAAAATATGTATTAACTATAATACTATGATTAGGAATATTAGTATATATAATGTTGAAACCATCTTCGGCACAACTGGAACAGTGCCACAGGAAAATATGTATTAACTATAATATTATGATTAGGAATATTAGTATATATAATGTTGAAACCATGTTTGGCACAACTGGAACAGTGCCACAGGGGAATATGTATTAACTATAATACTATGATTAGGAATATTAGTATATATAATGTTGAAACCATGTTTGGCACAGCTGGAACAGCGCCACAGGAAAATATGTATTAACTATAATACTATGATTAGGAATATTAGTATATATAATGTTGAAACCATGTTTGGCACAACTGGAACAGTGCCACAGGAAAATAAGTATTAACTATATTACTATGATTAGGAATATTAGTATATATAATGTTGAAACCATCTTCGGCACAACTGGAACAGTGCCACAGGAAAATATGTATTAACTATAATATTATGATTAGGAATATTAGTATATATAATGTTGAAACCATGTTTGGCACAACTGGAACAGTGCCACAGGAAAACAAGTATTAACTACAATACTATGATTAGGAATATTAGTATATATAATGTTGAAACCATCTTCGGCACAACTGGAACAGTGCCACAGGAAAATATGTATTAACTATAATACTATGATTAGGAATATTAGTATATATAATGTTGAAACCATGTTTGGCACAACTGGAACAGTGCCACAGGAAAATATGTATTAACTATAATACTATGATTAGGAATATTAGTATATAACATGTTGAAACCATGTTTGGCACAACTGGAACAGTGCCACAGGAAAATATGTTTTAACTATAATACTATGATTAGGAATATTAGTATATAACATGTTGAAACCATGTTTGGCACAACTGGAACAGTGCCACAGGAAAATATGTATTAACTATAATACTATGATTAGGAATATTAGTATATAAACTGTTAAAACCATGTTTGGCACAACTGGAACAGTGCCACAGGAAAATATGTATTAACTATAATACTATTATTAGGAATATTAGTATATATAATGTTAAAACCATGTTTGGCACAACTGGAACAGTGCCACAGAAAAATATGTATTAACAATAATACTATGATTAGGAATATTAGTATATATAATGTTGAAACCATGTTTGGCACAACTGGAACAGTGCCACAGGAAAATATGTATTAACTATAATACTATGATTAGGAATATTAGTATATAACATGTTGAAACCATGTTTGGCACAACTGGAACAGTGCCACAGGAAAATATGTTTTAACTATAATACTATGATTAGGAATATTAGTATATAACATGTTGAAACCATGTTTGGCACAACTGGAACAGTGCCACAGGAAAATATGTATTAACTATAATACTATGATTAGGAATATTAGTATATAACATGTTAAAACCATGTTTGGCACAACTGGAACAGTGCCACAGGAAAATATGTATTAACTATAATACTATGATAAGGAATATTAGTATATAACATGTTTAAACCATGTTTGGCACAACTGGAACAGTGCCACAGGAAAATATGTATTAACTATAATACTATGATTAGGAATATTAGTATATAACATATTAAAACCATGTTTGGCGCAACTGGAACAGTGCCACAGGAAAATATGTATTAACAATAATACTATGATTAGGAATATTAGTATATATAATGTTGAAACCATGTTTGGCACAAATGGAACAGTGCCACAGGAAAATATGTATTAACAATAATACTATGATTAGGAATATTAGTATATATAATGTTGAAACCATGTTCGGCACAACTGGAACAGTGCCACAGGAAAATATGTATTAACTATAATACTATGATTAGGAATATTAGTATATATAATGTTGAAACCATGTTTGGCACAACTGGAACAGTGCCACAGGAAAATAAGTATTAACTATAATACTATGATTAGGAATTATCCACGACACTGAAATAAAGAAACCCTCACACCAATTTTGGACCTCTTGTCAGTCATTCAGAAAGAACGCATAATTTATTCGTGCAATGCTTTGAGAAAATTCATTGGAATCAGCCAGCTAATATTTATTGATTTATGGTCAACTTTTTCGCTCGCGGTAATTACCCGACCGAGCCTCCCAAACAATTACTTCGAAAGCCAGTTGCGCCTATAAACCAAAAGTTCCCTTAACCGGGAATGCACTATCTAACGATAGAGAAAATATAAAGACTCCATCTAACAATGGATAGAATATAAAGACTGCATCTAACGATGACAATATAAAAAGCCGCGGACTTACATATATCAAAAGAAATTAAATGGCTGACCCTTTCTCATTTTCATATTATATTCATATTTAGATTACATGGTGGGCATCAGTAGAAACCAACGCCAAATCTTCTAGTAGGCAAATACCCCGAAGATTGGAAAGACTAAATAGAATTTATTAATGTAATATATGTATAATTATGTACATTAAATTGATCATTTTAGAAAAATGATCCAAAAACTGTCCCAGATTCCTTGACACACATTGTCATGCTTTGAAAGCTTATGATATCGTATACATCACTCGGTTATGATGCCTACTCTAAATACAATAGGACAGCCTACCCTAGAATTCAACTCGATAACTAGCCGGCTGCGCAACCTCATAAAAACTTGATTACAATATTTCCTTTTTATATTTTGTTGAACAAGAAAAATCTGAGGGCATAGTACTTGGCCCCTGTCTAGCTACCCCATGCCAACCTGGTGTTGATTCCTTCCTTCCCGCTATACACAACATTCCTCAACCAAAATACCGCCCAAGACTGAAATGGCATAAATTTTAACAATTTTACTAATGCTTCTGAAAAAGAAGCAACTTAACCACTATTTTACAACGATATTTGAACATTTATAACTGCGCCACAGCATAAAAACGTGTTGCTGAATTAGAACTGAACCTGAAATGATCTATTTGCGCACTCTCACACCTTAGTCATATTATTACGCACGGAAAGAACATCAGTATATTCTAACCCGAGGGCTCTCAACCAATTATGTTTTCCTTTCTCCTTCCAGACTCACAATGGTACAATTTAACATTAATTTTACTAGTGCTTCTGAGGCAGAAGCAAACTTCACCACACTATTTCACTGAGAATAATATTACAGCTGAGCAACAGAATAGAACATGTTGCTGAGATAGAAACTGAAGCAGAAGTGAACTACTCACACACGTACATCCATATAGTCACACTATTATGCAACACAAAGACCCGTGACATCCAACATATTCTGATTTCATTTCATTCTTAATTACATTTTGACTTAACGATGAAACCTTTATGTGATTTTTCTCACTCTTGCGATACTTATTTATGACGCCCAGTCCACTATTTTGATCAATTTTAATCCGATCAACCCTGACATAATGGGAGTGGTGGGTGGGAAAAATGTTACGCCCGCTCTGAATGCTTGACCGACAAAGAATGAATCCAAATAGCGACAACCCGTGCTGAAGTCCTGCCCGCGAAACTATCACGTGACTTCACTACGGAAGGCGATTCCAGCCACCGGGAAAATAGTGAAACTATCACGACTTCCCTACGGAAGGCGATTTCAGACGCATGGATAACTGTGTTTTCATTCGACAAGCGAATTAAACTGCATTATCCACGACACTGAAATAAAGAAACCCTCACACCAATTTTGGACCTCTTGTCAGTCATTCAGAAAGAACGCATAATTTATTCGTGCAATGCTTTGAGAAAATTCATTGGAATCAGCCAGCTAATATTTATTGATTTATGGTCAACTTTTTCGCTCGCGGTAATTACCCGACCGAGCCTCCCAAACAATTACTTCGAAAGCCAGTTGCGCCTATAAACCAAAAGTTCCCTTAACCGGGAATGCACTATCTAACGATAGAGAAAATATAAAGACTCCATCTAACAATGGATAGAATATAAAGACTGCATCTAACGATGACAATATAAAAAGCCGCGGACTTACATATATCAAAAGAAATTAAATGGCTGACCCCTTTCTCATTTTCATATTATATTCATATTTAGATTACATGGTGGGCATCAGTAGAAACCAACGCCAAATCTTCTAGTAGGCAAATACCCCCGAAGATTGGAAAGACTAAATAGAATTTATTAATGTAATATATGTATAATTATGTACATTAAATTGATCATTTTAGAAAAATGATCCAAAAAACTGCCAACCAAGTTCCTGGACAAGTCAAGGAACTTGCCAGACTCCCCCCCCCTCTGTTTGCAGTTTATGCTTTTCATGCCATCTACTCCTCCGCCGTGCTTTGCGGTGAAGAAAATGATTGACGGTTCATTCAACCAATGCATTAGCCATGTTATATTTGGAATACCCAAAAGTCTGACAGGTAAGTGCAATAAATACTACTAGGTGATAAAAGGTTTAGGCTTTAACTAGGTTGACGACATGACACTGGATCAACCGACATGAGCATTCGTACTGTTGGAAATGAATGCCTGAATAATTTGTTTATTGGCTAATTCTTCCTATCTTTTGGGTAGATTTACGTATGCGAAAACCCAATGCCAAACAAAGCAAACAAACCCCATGATAATTACTTCATTATTGTAATTATTGGAATTTTCATCCCTCAGAGCCTACATGTGATGTTCACATGTAGGCCCTACATATGTCACTGTCGACTTCTCATAGCCATTGTTATATTTGCCTAGATTGGAATAACCCAACAAAAGAATATCTGAAAAATTTGTTATTGGCTAATTCTTCTTATCTTTTGGGTAGATTTACGTATGAGAAAACCCAATGCCAAAAAAAAAAAAATGCCCCATGATTATTAGCCTAGTTCATTATTGGAATTATTTGATTTTTCATCCCTCAAGGCCTACATGTGATGTTCAAATGTAGGCCCTATATGCCACTATCGACTTCACATCTTTTGACAAATACCCATACATGTTTCCTGCCCACTAAGGTGAATTTCCTTTTTGTCTCTGGGGTCAACTAGGTGACCCTATTTAACATTTCTGACGTAAATACACCGTAGAAGATCATACCGTAATTTGATTAATAAATAATATTTATTTCTTATATAGCGCAATTACATCAAAAGAACTCAAGGCGCTTTACAAAACATGGTATTAAATCCACATACATTTGTAAAAAATGAGAAGAATATTTGAGTTTACAATATTTAGAACATACAAAGAGTTCGAGCAAATATATTAAAGCCAGTTTAAAAAGACAATCAAAATATTGCACAGCGTAAGCCTAAATGGACATGATTAATCAAGATGCAATTAACTGTGAAATATACATTATAAACCACGCAAAATAGCAAACAATGCACATAGTACATATTGCACAACATAAATGCAACAGTAATTTCGAGATCAAAAAGCAAGAAGCCATGCAATATGCATTATGCAAAAAATTTAATTTGTCTTCATTTAATAGACACAATTTAAAACCACAACTCTGTCTTACCAACTTGCGGTGAAGATTTCTGTTCTTTGTTTGATAGGTACAATAAGAGCATAAAATACCATAACTTGATAATAAGGATGAATTCTGGACTTAATTTGATAGATCCAACTAAGCAAACTATTTACCTTCCATTTGTTGTGTAAAATCGCTCTACTACATTTAGCCATTAACTATATATATGTAATATGTTACTATGACTTTTATGCTGCCTCTAAGTGAATACCTAAGTCTATATATAATAGCCCTTTTTGATAGATACCATTAAGAAAGACATGTAATACTATAAAATTGTTTAACTTAATGACCATGAAGAGATGTGGTCTTCGTTTGGTAGATACAGGTTAGAAAATATTTGCCTCCAATTTGTTAAATTTCCCAAAAGGTAAACATAATTCATCTTTTTTGTTTTATTCATCTGAACCCCGTCAATAATATATAGTAATAATAAAGAAACATTTATGAAGCGCTAAAACAGAAGTCGCTAAGCGCTTGCAAGGCATGCCCTAAATACCAAATTATACAACAAATTATAAGTACATCAAACATGATAATTCAAATTCAAATTTACATATCAAAATAACATCAAACTACAGAAAGCATGATAAGCACACCAAAACTATATAAAGCAGGTAATATTGAAACAAAATTATAGCAATATCATCATAAAATCAATGTACATGAACATATGCCATAGAGTTAAAAAGAAAACCACCGGGTTTTTCGATAAAAGCAGAAGAAACATCCGTGGGCCCGTCACCAAGAAGCCACTTGCACGCTATTATTAAAAATGACGATGCGATAAAGAAGTAAGGGGAGAGGTTACTAGTACTTCACCCTTTATGGATACACAGATCCAAAATACACAAATGGCAAGGCATCAATATTTGCGCATAACGTCTGATTTGATGAGTAATATTCCAATCCCATTGTTTTCTGCCATAACGCTTGTCGCTATTTGTCCAACTCGCCAAAGTCAAGTTGTTCGATGTGGAATGACCCTTGTTTGTACCAATATATCAAAGATAATTCATGCAATAACATAATTGGTTAGTCGAGGGCTTAATGTATGGAATTTTATTAATTGAATGATCCATTGATGGCACCAAAATTATTCTTCCATTCCCTCAACTGTATCCTTACTATGCTTCCTGAATTGTTTAACCTGGATAGATTGCCAAAGAATTGTATAAGCTCCTTCCACTGATACCAACTTGATATTAAAGTGTTGACCTTTCCATCAAGCTATGACCTGATCTTCGTCTATTGCTCACTGCCAATACCCATCCATAGCCATGTTAGAATTCAGTTCCATAATTGCTGATGCTATTTTTACTAGCCCGAAGCACTGTATAATATGTTAATATTCGAGATGCAATAATACAAAATTTGAGGAAAACACTGTATTTTAATGAAGATGTAGTAGATCCTTTGTTATCTTTGCCTGTACTAAATATAGTTAGCTTGTTGTAGGCCTACATACTATAATTCTCCCCATATAGAAGTTCCCGTTCTTTCTTCTATCGTCCTTCCTTCTATCCCCGTCTCGTAGAATCCATACGACCTGCAATTAAAAGACAGAAGAAAAGGGAAGCAAATCCTGTCTGCAACTTTATAGCCTACACTGAATACTGTATGTCATATACATGTATGTATATTATGAACCTCATATATATTCTACACTCCAACTCCTTTATTAATTTATACCACTTGCACTTTCAGACAACCTTTAACCTGCCAAATCTGTGATGAAAACAAATTCTAGTTGATGCCGAAGAATATCAAATTACATTTTTTTTAGTTTTGTTATTCGCCAAGACGGAAACACGCATGGCTTCCACAATAAAAAATTTTGCGCTAAACTGTTTGAAATTGATAATAAAATTCGCTAAATAAAATAGCCCTTAGGCCTATATCCTCAGAGAAATTTTTCAATTCCGAACAGAAATTTTGAACATGATTTTTAACCTCACCAGTATGGGATTCATAAACATCCATACGTATAACTGTGACAACCCATCATGATATGTTATAGAAAAGGCCACCCGCATGATTCATCAATCTTTAGTATTCATGAGTACCAATAATTTTGATAACACATTATAAGAGTGATCACTGTTCATGCTCCATCGGCTACGAGTTTATTACGTAGCGTGTAAAGATTGGTTACGCATTCATGAGGTTCTAATTATTTTGTATTGTATTACTTTCTGATGTGACATACACGCATCTATTCAATTCTATGTCACTTCAATCATGCTCCAATGAACATGGTGCATAACATGATGACCATAGAGGTCGCGTCCCTGAAGTCATGATTAGATTACGTAGGCCTATTTGTATTGTTATAAGAAAATTAACCCAGGTTTTCTACCCATGGCCTCCGAGCTGAAATACAGCAAGATTATAACGTTAGATTGAAATGCAACCTGTATTTTAGAATACTAAAGTAGTTATCTGGATCTATTCTCCATGGCTAATTTCTAAAGGTGGGCTAGAACCCAATTATTCACTGCTAATAAAACTGATTAACGGCAAAGTTTAACAAATTTATTGATGAAACTATCATGAAAGCAAATATCTCACCGATTTATCACCTGTTGTTAGTCATCGGTCGTTGCCATTATGTTCCAGCATAAAAAGGTCTCGTAACGCCTGGCCTCCTCAATATAGGCCTACTTGAATCGAGTAATTTACACAAATTTATGCAGACAACATCTTGATTATCTTTCGCCGTCACAGTTTATTCCATGTGAAGAAAGCTGTATTGTATACGCTTGCTGATTTAATACGGCCTCTTCGTTGTCCAATAAACATGATAAATAGAGAGAGAAAAATGTTACGCCCGCTCTGAATGCTTGACCGACAAAGAATGAATCCAAATAGCGACAACCCGTGCTGAAGTCCTGCCCGCGAAACTATCACGTGACTTCACTACGGAAGGCGATTCCAGCCACCGGGAAAATAGTGAAACTATCACGACTTCCCTACGGAAGGCGATTTCAGCCGCATGGATAACTGTGTTTTCATTCGACAAGCGAATTAAACTGCATATTAGTATATATAATGTTGAAACCATGTTTGGCACAACTGGAACAGCGCCACAGGAAAATATGTATTAACTATAATACTATGATTAGGAATATTAGTATATAGACTGTTAAAACCATGTTTGGCACAACTGGAACAGTGCCACAGGAAAATATGTATTAACTACAATACTATGATTAGGAATATTAGTATATAAAATGTTAAAACCATGTTTGGCACAACTGGAACAGTGCCACAGGAAAATATGTATTAACTATAATACTATGATTAGGAATATTAGTATATATAATGTTGAAACCATGTTTGGCACAACTGGAACAATGCCACAGAAAAATATGTATTAACTATAATACTATGATTAGGAATATTAGTATATAAAATGTTGAAACCATGTTCGGCACAACTGGAACAGTGCCACAGGAAAATATGTATTAACAATAATACTATGATTAGGAATATTAGTATATATAATGTTGAAACCATGTTCGGCACAACTGGAACAGTGCCACAGGAAAATATGTATTAACTATAATACTATGATTAGGAATATTAGTATATATAATGTTGAAACCATGTTTGGCACAACTGGAACAATGCCACAGGAAAATATGTATTAACTATAATACTATGATTAGGAATATTAGTATATATAATGTTGAAACCATGTTTGGCACAACTGGAACAGTGCCACAGGAAAATATGTATTAACTATAATATTATGATTAGGAATATTAGTATATATAATGTTGAAACCATGTTTGGCACAACTGGAACAGTGCCACAGGAAAATATGTATTAACTATAATACTATGATTAGGAATATTAGTATATATAATGTTGAAACCATCTTCGGCACAACTGGAACAGTGCCACAGGAAAATATGTATTAACTATAATATTATGATTAGGAATATTAGTATATATAATGTTGAAACCATGTTTGGCACAACTGGAACAGTGCCACAAGAAAACAAGTATTAACTATAATACTATGATTAGGAATATTAGTATATATAATGTTGAAACCATGTTTGGCACAGCTGGAACAGCGCCACAGGAAAATATGTATTAACTATAATACTATGATTAGGAATATTAGTATATAAACTGTTAAAACCATGTTTGGCACAACTGGAACAGTGCCACAGGAAAATATGTATTAACTATAATACTATGATTACGAATATTAGTGTATAAAATGTTAAAACCATGTTTGGCACAACTGGAACAGTGCCACAGGAAAATATGTATTAACTATAATACTATGATTAGGAATATTAGTATATATAATGTTGAAACCATGTTTGGCACAACTGGAACAGTGCCACAGGAAAATATGTATTAACTATAATACTATGATTAGGAATATTAGTATATATAATGTTGAAACCATGTTTGGCACAACTGGAACAGTGCCACAGGAAAATATGTTTTAACTATAATACTATGATTAGGAATATTAGTATATAACATGTTGAAACCATGTTTGGCACAACTGGAACAGTGCCACAGGAAAATATGTATTAACTATAATACTATGATTAGGAATATTAGTATATAACATGTTAAAACCATGTGTGGCACAACTGGAACAGTGCCACAGGAAAATATGTATTAACTATAATACTATGATTAGGAATATTAGTATATAACATGTTTAAACCATGTTTGGCACAACTGGAACAGTGCCACAGGAAAATATGTATTAACTATAATACTATGATTAGGAATATTAGTATATAACATGTTAAAACCATGTGTGGCACAACTGGAACAGTGCCACAGGAAAATATGTATTAACTATAATACTATGATTAGGAATATTAGTATATAACATGTTTAAACCATGTTTGGCACAACTGGAACAGTGCCACAGGAAAATATGTATTAACTATAATACTATGATTAGGAATATTAGTATATAACATATCAAAACCATGTTTGGCGCAACTGGAACAGTGCCACAGGAAAATATGTATTAACAATAATACTATGATTAGGAATATTAGTATATATAATGTTGAAACCATGTTTGGCACAAATGGAACAGTGCCACAGGAAAATATGTATTAACAATAATACTATGATTAGGAATATTAGTATATATAATGTTGAAACCATGTTCGGCACAACTGGAACAGTGCCACAGGAAAATATGTATTAACTATAATACTATGATTAGGAATATTAGTATATATAATGTTGAAACCATGTTTGGCACAACTGGAACAGTGCCACAGGAAAATAAGTATTAACTATAATACTATGATTAGGAATATTAGTATATATAATGTTGAAACCATGTTTGGCACAGCTGGAACAGCGCCACAGGAAAATATGTATTAACTATAATACTATGATTAGGAATATTAGTATATAAACTGTTAAAACCAAGTTTGGCACAACTGGAACAGTGCCACAGGAAAATATGTATTAACTATAATACTATTATTAGGAATATTAGTATATATAATGTTAAAACCATGTTTTGCACAACTGGAACAGTGCCACAGAAAAATATGTATTAACAATAATACTATGATTAGGAATATTAGTATATATAATGTTGAAACCATGTTCGGCACAACTGGAACAGTGCCACAGGAAAATATGTATTAACTATAATACTATGATTAGGAATATTAGTATATATAATGTTGAAACCATGTTTGGCACAACTGGAACAGTGCCACAGGAAAATAAGTATTAACTATAATACTATGATTAGGAATATTAGTATATATAATGTTGAAACCATGTTTGGCACAACTGGAACAGCGCCACAGGAAAATATGTATTAACTATAATACTATGATTAGGAATATTAGTATATAGACTGTTAAAACCATGTTTGGCACAACTGGAACAGTGCCACAGGAAAATATGTATTAACTACAATACTATGATTAGGAATATTAGTATATAAAATGTTCAAACCATGTTTGGCACAACTGGAACAGTGCCACAGGAAAATATGTATTAACTATAATACTATGATTAGGAATATTAGTATATATAATGTTGAAACCATGTTTGGCACAACTGGAACAATGCCACAGAAAAATATGTATTAACTATAATACTATGATTAGGAATATTAGTATATATAATGTTGAAACCATGTTTGGCACAACTGGAACAGTGCCACAGGAAAATATGTATTAACAATAATACTATGATTAGGAATATTAGTATATATAATGTTGAAACCATGTTCGGCACAACTGGAACAGTGCCACAGGAAAATATGTATTAACTATAATACTATGATTAGGAATATTAGTATATATAATGTTGAAACCATGTTTGGCACAACTGGAACAATGCCACAGGAAAATATGTATTAACTATAATACTATGATTAGGAATATTAGTATATATAATGTTGAAACCATGTTTGGCACAACTGGAACAGTGCCACAGGAAAATATGTATTAACTATAATATTATGATTAGGAATATTAGTATATATAATGTTGAAACCATGTTTGGCACAACTGGAACAGTGCCACAGGAAAATATGTATTAACTATAATACTATGATTAGGAATATTAGTATATATAATGTTGAAACCATCTTCGGCACAACTGGAACAGTGCCACAGGAAAATATGTATTAACTATAATATTATGATTAGGAATATTAGTATATATAATGTTGAAACCATGTTTGGCACAACTGGAACAGTGCCACAGGAAAATATGTATTAACAATAATACTATGATTAGGAATATTAGTATATATAATGTTAAAACCATGTTTGGCACAACTGGAACAGTGCCACAGGAAAATATGTATTAACAATAATACTATGATTAGGAATATTAGTATATATAATGTTAAAACCATGTTTGGCACAACTGGAACAGTGCCACAGGAAAACAAGTATTAACTATAATACTATGATTAGGAATATTAGCATATATAATGTTGAAACCATGTTTGGCACAGCTGGAACACCGCCACAGGAAAACAAGTATTAACTATAATACTATGATTAGGAATATTAGTATATAACATGTTGAAACCATGTTTGGCACAGCTGGAACAGCGCCACAGGAAAATATGTATTAACTATAATACTATGATTAGGAATATTAGTATATAAACTGTTAAAACCATGTTTGGCACAACTGGAACAGTGCCACAGGAAAATATGTATTAACTATAATACTATTATTAGGAATATTAGTATATATAATGTTAAAACCATGTTTGGCACAACTGGAACAGTGCCACAGAAAAATATGTATTAACAATAATACTATGATTAGGAATATTAGTATATATAATGTTGAAACCATGTTCGGCACAACTGGAACAGTGCCACAGGAAAATATGTATTAACTATAATACTATGATTAGGAATATTAGTATATATAATGTTGAAACCATGTTTGGCACAACTGGAACAGTGCCACAGGAAAATAAGTATTAACTATAATACTATGATTAGGAATATTAGTATATATAATGTTGAAACCATGTTTGGCACAGCTGGAACAGCGCCACAGGAAAATATGTATTAACTATAATACTATGATTAGGAATATTAGTATATAAACTGTTAAAACCAAGTTTGGCACAACTGGAACAGTGCCACAGGAAAATATGTATTAACTATAATACTATTATTAGGAATATTAGTATATATAATGTTAAAACCATGTTTTGCACAACTGGAACAGTGCCACAGAAAAATATGTATTAACAATAATACTATGATTAGGAATATTAGTATATATAATGTTGAAACCATGTTCGGCACAACTGGAACAGTGCCACAGGAAAATATGTATTAACTATAATACTATGATTAGGAATATTAGTATATATAATGTTGAAACCATGTTTGGCACAACTGGAACAGCGCCACAGGAAAATATGTATTAACTATAATACTATGATTAAGAATATTAGTATATAGACTGTTAAAACCATGTTTGGCACAACTGGAACAGTGCCACAGGAAAATATGTATTAACTACAATACTATGATTAGGAATATTAGTATATAAAATGTTAAAACCATGTTTGGCACAACTGGAACAGTGCCAAAGGAAAATATGTATTAACTATAATACTATGATTAGGAATATTAGTATATATAATGTTGAAACCATGTTTGGCACAACTGGAACAATGCCACAGGAAAATATGTAGTAACTATAATACTATGATTAGGAATATTAATATATATAATGTTGAAACCATGTTTGGCACAACTGGAACAGTGCCACAGGAAAATATGTATTAACAATAATACTATGATTAGGAATATTAGTATATATAATGTTGAAACCATGTTCGGCACAACTGGAACAGTGCCACAGGAAAATATGTATTAACTATAATACTATGATTAGGAATATTAGTATATATAATGTTGAAACCATGTTTGGCACAACTGGAACAATGCCACAGGAAAATATGTATTAACTATAATACTATGATTAGGAATATTAGTATATATAATGTTGAAACCATGTTTGGCACAACTGGAACAGTGCCACAGGAAAATATGTATTAACTATAATATTATGATTAGGAATATTAGTATATATAATGTTGAAACCATGTTTGGCACAACTGGAACAGTGCCACAGGAAAATATGTATTAACTATAATACTATGATTAGGAATATTAGTATATATAATGTTGAAACCATCTTCGGCACAACTGGAACAGTGCCACAGGAAAATATGTATTAACTATAATATTATGATTAGGAATATTAGTATATATAATGTTGAAACCATGTTTGGCACAACTGGAACAGTGCCACAGGAAAATATGTATTAACTATAATACTATGATTAGGAATATTAGCATATATAATGTTGAAACCATGTTTGGCACAGCTGGAACAGCGCCACAGGAAAATATGTATTAACTATAATACTATGATTAGGAATATTAGTATATAAACTGTTAAAACCATGTTTGGCACAACTGGAACAGTACCACAGGAAAATATGTATTAACTATAATACTATTATTAGGAATATTAGTATATATAATGTTAAAACCATGTTTGGCACAACTGGAACAGTGCCACAGAAAAATATGTATTAACAATAATACTATGATTAGGAATATTAGTATATATAATGTTGAAACCATGTTTGGCACAACTGGAACAGTGCCACAGGAAAATATGTATTAACTATAATACTATGATTAGGAATATTAGTATATAACATGTTGAAACCATGTTTGGCACAACTGGAACAGTGCCACAGGAAAATATGTTTTAACTATAATACTATGATTAGGAATATTAGTATATAACATGTTGAAACCATGTTTGGCACAACTGGAACAGTGCCACAGGAAAATATGTATTAACTATAATACTATGATTAGGAATATTAGTATATAACATGTTAAAACCATGTTTGGCACAACTGGAACAGTGCCACAGGAAAATATGTATTAACTATAATACTATGATTAGGAATATTAGTATATAACATGTTTAAACCATGTTTGGCACAACTGGAACAGTGCCACAGGAAAATATGTATTAACTATAATACTATGATTAGGAATATTAGTATATAACATATTAAAACCATGTTTGGCGCAACTGGAACAGTGCCACAGGAAAATATGTATTAACAATAATACTATGATTAGGAATATTAGTATATATAATGTTGAAACCATGTTTGGCACAAATGGAACAGTGCCACAGGAAAATATGTATTAACAATAATACTATGATTAGGAATATTAGTATATATAATGCTGAAACCATGTTCGGCACAACTGGAACAGTGCCACAGGAAAATATGTATTAACTATAATACTATGATTAGGAATATTTGTATATATAATGTTGAAACCATGTTTGGCACAACTGGAACAGTGCCACAGGAAAATAAGTATTAACTATAATACTATGATTAGGAATATTAGTATATATAATGTTGAAACCATGTTTGGCACAACTGGAACAGCGCCACAGGAAAATATGTATTAACTATAATACTATGATTAGGAATATTAGTATATAGACTGTTAAAACCATGTTTGGCACAACTGGAACAGTGCCACAGGAAAATATGTATTAACTACAATACTATGATTAGGAATATTAGTATATAAAATGTTAAAACCATGTTTGGCACAACTGGAACAGTGCCACAGGAAAATATGTATTAACTATAATACTATGATTAGGAATATTAGTATATATAATGTTGAAACCATGTTTGGCACAACTGGAACAATGCCACAGAAAAATATGTATTAACTATAATACTATGATTAGGAATATTAGTATATATAATGTTGAAACCATGTTTGGCACAACTGGAACAGTGCCACAGGAAAATATGTATTAACAATAATACTATGATTAGGAATATTAGTATATATAATGTTGAAACCATGTTCGGCACAACTGGAACAGTGCCACAGGAAAATATGTATTAACTATAATACTATGATTAGGAATATTAGTATATATAATGTTGAAACCATGTTTGGCACAACTGGAACAATGCCACAGGAAAATATGTATTAACTATAATACTATGATTAGGAATATTAGTATATATAATGTTGAAACCATGTTTGGCACAACTGGAACAGTGCCACAGGAAAATATGTATTAACTATAATATTATGATTAGGAATATTAGTATATATAATGTTGAAACCATGTTTGGCACAACTGGAACAGTGCCACAGGAAAATATGTATTAACTATAATACTATGATTAGGAATATTAGTATATATAATGTTGAAACCATGTTTGGCACAGCTGGAACAGCGCCACAGGAAAATATGTATTTACTATAATACTATGATTAGGAATATTAGTATATAAACTGTTAAAACCATGTTTGGCACAACTGGAACAGTGCCACAGGAAAACAAGTATTAACTATAATACTATGATTAGGAATATTAGTATATATAATGTTGAAACCATGTTTGGCACAACTGGAACAGTGCCACAGGAAAATATGTATTAACTATAATACTATGATTACGAATATTAGTGTATAAAATGTTAAAACCATGTTTGGCACAACTGGAACAGTGCCACAGGAAAATATGTATTAACTATAATACTATGATTACGAATATTAGTGTATAAAATGTTAAAACCATGTTTGGCACAACTGGAACAGTGCCACAGGAAAATATGTATTAACTATAATACTATGATTACGAATATTAGTGTATAAAATGTTAAAACCATGTTTGGCACAACTGGAACAGTGCCACAGGAAAATATGTATTAACTATAATACTATGATTAGGAATATTAGTATATATAATGTTGAAACCATGTTTGGCACAACTGGAACAGTGCCACAGGAAAATATGTATTAACTATAATACTATGATTAGGAATATTAGTATATAACATGTTGAAACCATGTTTGGCACAACTGGAACAGTGCCACTGGAAAATATGTTTTAACTATAATACTATGATTAGGAATATTAGTATATAACATGTTGAAACCATGTTTGGCACAACTGGAACAGTGCCACAGGAAAATATGTATTAACTATAATACTATGATTAGGAATATTAGTATATAACATGTTAAAACCATGTTTGGCACAACTGGAACAGTGCCACAGGAAAATATGTATTAACTATAATATTATGATTAGGAATATTAGTATATAACATGTTTAAACCATGTTTGGCACAACTGGAACAGTGCCACAGGAAAATATGTATTAACTATAATACTATGATTAGGAATATTAGTATATAACATATCAAAACCATGTTTGGCGCAACTGGAACAGTGCCACAGGAAAATATGTATTAACAATAATACTATGATTAGGAATATTAGTATATATAATGTTGAAACCATGTTTGGCACAAATGGAACAGTGCCACAGGAAAATATGTATTAACAATAATACTATGATTAGGAATATTAGTATATATAATGTTGAAACCATGTTCGGCACAACTGGAACAGTGCCACAGGAAAATATGTATTAACTATAATACTATGATTAGGAATATTAGTATATATAATGTTGAAACCATGTTTGGCACAACTGGAACAGTGCCACAGGAAAATAAGTATTAACTATAATACTATGATTAGGAATATTAGTATATATAATGTTGAAACCATGTTTGGCACAGCTGGAACAGCGCCATAGGAAAATATGTATTAACTATAATACTATGATTAGGAATATTAGTATATAAACTGTTAAAACCATGTTTGGCACAACTGGAACAGTGCCACAGGAAAATATGTATTAACTATAATACTATTATTAGGAATATTAGTATATATAATGTTAAAACCATGTTTGGCACAACTGGAACAGTGCCACAGAAAAATATGTATTAACAATAATACTATGATTAGGAATATTAGTATATATAATGTTGAAACCATGTTTGGCACAACTGGAACAGTGCCACAGGAAAATATGTATTAACTATAATACTATGATTAGGAATATTAGTATATAACATGTTGAAACCATGTTTGGCACAACTGGAACAGTGCCACAGGAAAATATGTTTTAACTATAATACTATGATTAGGAATATTAGTATATAACATGTTGAAACCATGTTTGGCACAACTGGAACAGTGCCACAGGAAAATATGTATTAACTATAATACTATGATTAGGAATATTAGTATATAACATGTTAAAACCATGTTTGGCACAACTGGAACAGTGCCACAGGAAAATATGTATTAACTATAATACTATGATTATGAATATTAGTATATAACATGTTTAAACCATGTTTGGCACAACTGGAACAGTGCCACAGGAAAATATGTATTAACTATATAATACTATGATTAGGAATATTAGTATATAACATATTAAAACCATGTTTGGCGCAACTGGAACAGTGCCACAGGAAAATATGTATTAACAATAATACTATGATTAGGAATATTAGTATATATAATGTTGAAACCATGTTTGGCACAAATGGAACAGTGCCACAGGAAAATATGTATTAACAATAATACTATGATTAGGAATATTAGTATATATAATGTTGAAACCATGTTCGGCACAACTGGAACAGTGCCACAGGAAAATATGTATTAACTATAATACTATGATTAGGAATATTAGTATATATAATGTTGAAACCATGTTTGGCACAACTGGAACAGTGCCACAGGAAAATAAGTATTAACTATAATACTATGATTAGGAATATTAGTATATATAATGTTGAAACCATGTTTGGCACAACTGGAACAGCGCCACAGGAAAATATGTATTAACTATAATACTATGATTAGGAATATTATTATATAGACTGTTAAAACCATGTTTGGCACAACTGGAACAGTGCCACAGGAAAATATGTATTAACTACAATACTATGATTAGGAATATTAGTATATAAAATGTTAAAACCATGTTTGGCACAACTGGAACAGTGCCACAGGAAAATATGTATTAACTATAATACTATGATTAGGAATATTAGTATATATAATGTTGAAACCATGTTTGGCACAACTGGAACAATGCCACAGAAAAATATGTATTAACTATAATACTATGATTAGGAATATTAGTATATATAATGTTGAAACCATGTTTGGCACAACTGGAACAGTGCCACAGGAAAATATGTATTAACAATAATACTATGATTATGAATATTAGTATATATAATGTTGAAACCATGTTCGGCACAACTGGAACAGTGCCACAGGAAAATATATATTAACTATAATACTATGATTAGGAATATTAGTATATATAATGTTGAAACCATGTTTGGCACAACTGGAACAATGCCACAGGAAAATATGTATTAACTATAATACTATGATTAGGAATATAAGTATATAACATGTTAAAACCATGTTTGGCACAACTGGAACAGTGCCACAGGAAAACAAGTATTAACTATAATATTATGATTAGGAATATTAGTATATAACATGTTAAAACCATGTTTGGCACAACTGGAACAGTGCCACAGGAAAATATGTATTAACTATAATACTATGATTAGGAATATTAGTATATATAATGTTGAAACCATGTTTGGCACAGCTGGAACAGCGCCACAGGAAAATATGTATTAACTATAATACTATTATTAGGAATATTAGTATATAAACTGTTAAAACCATGTTTGGCACAACTGGAACAGTGCCACAGGAAAATATGTATTAACTTTAATACTATGATTACGAATATTAGTGTATAAAATGTTAAAACCATGTTTGGCACAACTGGAACAGTGCCACAGGAAAATATGTATTAACTATAATACTATGATTAGGAATATTAGTATATATAATGTTGAAACCATGTTTGGCACAACTGGAACAGTGCCACAGGAAAATATGTATTAACTATAATACTATGATTAGGAATATTAGTATATAACATGTTGAAACCATGTTCGGCACAACTGGAACAGTGCCACAGGAAAATATGTATTAACAATAATACTATGATTAGGAATATTAGTACATATAATGTTGAAACCATGTTTGGCACAACTGGAACAGTGTCACAGGAAAATATGTATTAACTATAATACTATGATTAGGAATATTAGTATATATAATGTTGAAACCATCTTCGGCACAACTGGAACAGTGCCACAGGAAAATATGTATTAACTATAATATTATGATTAGGAATATTACTATATATAATGTTGAAACCATGTTTGGCACAACTGGAACAGTGCCACAGGAAAATATGTATTAACTATAATACTATGATTAGGAATATTAGTATATATAATGTTGAAACCATGTTTGGCACAACTGGAACAGTGCCACAGGAAAATATGTATTAACTATCATACTATGATTAGGAATATTAGTATATATAATGTTGAAACCATGTTTGGCACAACTGGAACAGTGCCACAGGAAAATATGTATTAACTATAATACTATGATTAGGAATATTAGTATATAACATGTTGAAACCATGTTCGGCACAACTGGAACAGTGCCACAGGAAAATACATGATTAGGAATATTAGTACATATAAAGTTGAAACCATGTTTGGCACAACTGGAACAGTGTCACAGGAAAATATGTATTAACTATAATACTATGATTAGGAATATTAGTATATAACATGTTGAAACCATGTTTGGCACAGCTGGAACACCGCCACAGGAAAACAAGTATTAACTATAATACTATGATTAGGAATATTAGTATATAACATGTTGAAACCATGTTTGGCACAGCTGGAACAGCGCCACAGGAAAATATGTATTAACTATAATACTATGATTAGGAATATTAGTATATAAACTGTTAAAACCATGTTTGGCACAACTGGAACAGTGCCACAGGAAAATATGTATTAACTATAATACTATTATTAGGAATATTAGTATATATAATGTTAAAACCATGTTTGGCACAACTGGAACAGTGCCACAGAAAAATATGTATTAACAATAATACTATGATTAGGAATATTAGTATATATAATGTTGAAACCATGTTCGGCACAACTGGAACAGTGCCACAGGAAAATATGTATTAACTATAATACTATGATTAGGAATATTAGTATATATAATGTTGAAACCATGTTTGGCACAACTGGAACAGTGCCACAGGAAAATAAGTATTAACTATAATACTATGATTAGGAATATTAGTATATATAATGTTGAAACCATGTTTGGCACAGCTGGAACAGCGCCACAGGAAAATATGTATTAACTATAATACTATGATTAGGAATATTAGTATATAAACTGTTAAAACCAAGTTTGGCACAACTGGAACAGTGCCACAGGAAAATATGTATTAACTATAATACTATTATTAGGAATATTAGTATATATAATGTTAAAACCATGTTTTGCACAACTGGAACAGTGCCACAGAAAAATATGTATTAACAATAATACTATGATTAGGAATATTAGTATATATAATGTTGAAACCATGTTCGGCACAACTGGAACAGTGCCACAGGAAAATATGTATTAACTATAATACTATGATTAGGAATATTAGTATATATAATGTTGAAACCATGTTTGGCACAACTGGAACAGCGCCACAGGAAAATATGTATTAACTATAATACTATGATTAAGAATATTAGTATATAGACTGTTAAAACCATGTTTGGCACAACTGGAACAGTGCCACAGGAAAATATGTATTAACTACAATACTATGATTAGGAATATTAGTATATAAAATGTTAAAACCATGTTTGGCACAACTGGAACAGTGCCAAAGGAAAATATGTATTAACTATAATACTATGATTAGGAATATTAGTATATATAATGTTGAAACCATGTTTGGCACAACTGGAACAATGCCACAGAAAAATATGTATTAACTATAATACTATGATTAGGAATATTAATATATATAATGTTGAAACCATGTTTGGCACAACTGGAACAGTGCCACAGGAAAATATGTATTAACAATAATACTATGATTAGGAATATTAGTATATATAATGTTGAAACCATGTTCGGCAATAACTGGAACAGTGCCACAGGAAAATATGTATTAACTATAATACTATGATTAGGAATATTAGTATATATAATGTTGAAACCATGTTTGGCACAACTGGAACAATGCCACAGGAAAATATGTATTAACTATAATACTATGATTAGGAATATTAGTATATATAATGTTGAAACCATGTTTGGCACAACTGGAACAGTGCCACAGGAAAATATGTATTAACTATAATATTATGATTAGGAATATTAGTATATATAATGTTGAAACCATGTTTGGCACAACTGGAACAGTGCCACAGGAAAATATGTATTAACTATAATACTATGATTAGGAATATTAGTATATATAATGTTGAAACCATCTTCGGCACAACTGGAACAGTGCCACAGGAAAATATGTATTAACTATAATATTATGATTAGGAATATTAGTATATATAATGTTGAAACCATGTTTGGCACAACTGGAACAGTGCCACAGGAAAATATGTATTAACTATAATACTATGATTAGGAATATTAGCATATATAATGTTGAAACCATGTTTGGCACAGCTGGAACAGCGCCACAGGAAAATATGTATTAACTATAATACTATGATTAGGAATATTAGTATATAAACTGTTAAAACCATGTTTGGCACAACTGGAACAGTACCACAGGAAAATATGTATTAACTATAATACTATTATTAGGAATATTAGTATATATAATGTTAAAACCATGTTTGGCACAACTGGAACAGTGCCACAGAAAAATATGTATTAACAATAATACTATGATTAGGAATATTAGTATATATAATGTTGAAACCATGTTTGGCACAACTGGAACAGTGCCACAGGAAAATATGTATTAACTATAATACTATGATTAGGAATATTAGTATATAACATGTTGAAACCATGTTTGGCACAACTGGAACAGTGCCACAGGAAAATATGTTTTAACTATAATACTATGATTAGGAATATTAGTATATAACATGTTGAAACCATGTTTGGCACAACTGGAACAGTGCCACAGGAAAATATGTATTAACTATAATACTATGATTAGGAATATTAGTATATAACATGTTAAAACCATGTTTGGCACAACTGGAACAGTGCCACAGGAAAATATGTATTAACTATAATACTATGATTAGGAATATTAGTATATAACATGTTTAAACCATGTTTGGCACAACTGGAACAGTGCCACAGGAAAATATGTATTAACTATAATACTATGATTAGGAATATTAGTATATAACATATTAAAACCATGTTTGGCGCAACTGGAACAGTGCCACAGGAAAATATGTATTAACAATAATACTATGATTAGGAATATTAGTATATATAATGTTGAAACCATGTTTGGCACAAATGGAACAGTGCCACAGGAAAATATGTATTAACAATAATACTATGATTAGGAATATTAGTATATATAATGCTGAAACCATGTTCGGCACAACTGGAACAGTGCCACAGGAAAATATGTATTAACTATAATACTATGATTAGGAATATTTGTATATATAATGTTGAAACCATGTTTGGCACAACTGGAACAGTGCCACAGGAAAATAAGTATTAACTATAATACTATGATTAGGAATATTAGTATATATAATGTTGAAACCATGTTTGGCACAACTGGAACAGCGCCACAGGAAAATATGTATTAACTATAATACTATGATTAGGAATATTAGTATATAGACTGTTAAAACCATGTTTGGCACAACTGGAACAGTGCCACAGGAAAATATGTATTAACTACAATACTATGATTAGGAATATTAGTATATAAAATGTTAAAACCATGTTTGGCACAACTGGAACAGTGCCACAGGAAAATATGTATTAACTATAATACTATGATTAGGAATATTAGTATATATAATGTTGAAACCATGTTTGGCACAACTGGAACAATGCCACAGAAAAATATGTATTAACTATAATACTATGATTAGGAATATTAGTATATATAATGTTGAAACCATGTTCGGCACAACTGGAACAGTGCCACAGGAAAATATGTATTAACAATAATACTATGATTAGGAATATTAGTATATATAATGTTGAAACCATGTTCGGCACAACTGGAACAGTGCCACAGGAAAATATGTATTAACTATAATACTATGATTAGGAATATTAGTATATATAATGTTGAAACCATGTTTGGCACAACTGGAACAATGCCACAGGAAAATATGTATTAACTATAATACTATGATTAGGAATATTAGTATATATAATGTTGAAACCATGTTTGGCACAACTGGAACAGTGCCACAGGAAAATATGTATTAACTATAATACATATGATTAGGAATATTAGTATATATAATGTTGAAACCATGTTTGGCACAACTGGAACAGTGCCACAGGAAAATATGTATTAACTATAATACTATGATTAGGAATATTAGTATATATAATGTTGAAACCATGTTTGGCACAGCTGGAACAGCGCCACAGGAAAATATGTATTAACTATAATACTATGATTAGGAATATTAGTATATAAACTGTTAAAACCATGTTTGGCACAACTGGAACAGTGCCACAGGAAAACAAGTATTAACTATAATACTATGATTAGGAATATTAGTATATATAATGTTGAAACCATGTTTGGCACAACTGGAACAGTGCCACAGGAAAATATGTATTAACTATAATACTATGATTACGAATATTAGTGTATAAAATGTTAAAACCATGTTTGGCACAACTGGAACAGTGCCACAGGAAAATATGTATTAACTATAATACTATGATTACGAATATTAGTGTATAAAATGTTAAAACCATGTTTGGCACAACTGGAACAGTGCCACAGGAAAATATGTATTAACTATAATACTATGATTACGAATATTAGTGTATAAAATGTTAAAACCATGTTTGGCACAACTGGAACAGTGCCACAGGAAAATATGTATTAACTATAATACTATGATTAGGAATATTAGTATATATAATGTTGAAACCATGTTTGGCACAACTGGAACAGTGCCACAGGAAAATATGTATTAACTATAATACTATGATTAGGAATATTAGTATATAACATGTTGAAACCATGTTTGGCACAACTGGAACAGTGCCACTGGAAAATATGTTTTAACTATAATACTATGATTAGGAATATTAGTATATAACATGTTGAAACCATGTTTGGCACAACTGGAACAGTGCCACAGGAAAATATGTATTAACTATAATACTATGATTAGGAATATTAGTATATAACATGTTAAAACCATGTTTGGCACAACTGGAACAGTGCCACAGGAAAATATGTATTAACTATAATATTATGATTAGGAATATTAGTATATAACATGTTTAAACCATGTTTGGCACAACTGGAACAGTGCCACAGGAAAATATGTATTAACTATAATACTATGATTAGGAATATTAGTATATAACATATCAAAACCATGTTTGGCGCAACTGGAACAGTGCCACAGGAAAATATGTATTAACAATAATACTATGATTAGGAATATTAGTATATATAATGTTGAAACCATGTTTGGCACAAATGGAACAGTGCCACAGGAAAATATGTATTAACAATAATACTATGATTAGGAATATTAGTATATATAATGTTGAAACCATGTTCGGCACAACTGGAACAGTGCCACAGGAAAATATGTATTAACTATAATACTATGATTAGGAATATTAGTATATATAATGTTGAAACCATGTTTGGCACAACTGGAACAGTGCCACAGGAAAATAAGTATTAACTATAATACTATGATTAGGAATATTAGTATATATAATGTTGAAACCATGTTTGGCACAGCTGGAACAGCGCCATAGGAAAATATGTATTAACTATAATACTATGATTAGGAATATTAGTATATAAACTGTTAAAACCATGTTTGGCACAACTGGAACAGTGCCACAGGAAAATATGTATTAACTATAATACTATTATTAGGAATATTAGTATATATAATGTTAAAACCATGTTTGGCACAACTGGAACAGTGCCACAGAAAAATATGTATTAACAATAATACTATGATTAGGAATATTAGTATATATAATGTTGAAACCATGTTTGGCACAACTGGAACAGTGCCACAGGAAAATATGTATTAACTATAATACTATGATTAGGAATATTAGTATATAACATGTTGAAACCATGTTTGGCACAACTGGAACAGTGCCACAGGAAAATATGTTTTAACTATAATACTATGATTAGGAATATTAGTATATAACATGTTGAAACCATGTTTGGCACAACTGGAACAGTGCCACAGGAAAATATGTATTAACTATAATACTATGATTAGGAATATTAGTATATAACATGTTAAAACCATGTTTGGCACAACTGGAACAGTGCCACAGGAAAATATGTATTAACTATAATACTATGATTATGAATATTAGTATATAACATGTTTAAACCATGTTTGGCACAACTGGAACAGTGCCACAGGAAAATATGTATTAACTATAATACTATGATTAGGAATATTAGTATATAACATATTAAAACCATGTTTGGCGCAACTGGAACAGTGCCACAGGAAAATATGTATTAACAATAATACTATGATTAGGAATATTAGTATATATAATGTTGAAACCATGTTTGGCACAAATGGAACAGTGCCACAGGAAAATATGTATTAACAATAATACTATGATTAGGAATATTAGTATATATAATGTTGAAACCATGTTCGGCACAACTGGAACAGTGCCACAGGAAAATATGTATTAACTATAATACTATGATTAGGAATATTAGTATATATAATGTTGAAACCATGTTTGGCACAACTGGAACAGTGCCACAGGAAAATAAGTATTAACTATAATACTATGATTAGGAATATTAGTATATATAATGTTGAAACCATGTTTGGCACAACTGGAACAGCGCCACAGGAAAATATGTATTAACTATAATACTATGATTAGGAATATTATTATATAGACTGTTAAAACCATGTTTGGCACAACTGGAACAGTGCCACAGGAAAATATGTATTAACTACAATACTATGATTAGGAATATTAGTATATAAAATGTTAAAACCATGTTTGGCACAACTGGAACAGTGCCACAGGAAAATATGTATTAACTATAATACTATGATTAGGAATATTAGTATATATAATGTTGAAACCATGTTTGGCACAACTGGAACAATGCCACAGAAAAATATGTATTAACTATAATACTATGATTAGGAATATTAGTATATATAATGTTGAAACCATGTTTGGCACAACTGGAACAGTGCCACAGGAAAATATGTATTAACAATAATACTATGATTATGAATATTAGTATATATAATGTTGAAACCATGTTCGGCACAACTGGAACAGTGCCACAGGAAAATATATATTAACTATAATACTATGATTAGGAATATTAGTATATAAATGTTGAAACCATGTTTGGCACAACTGGAACAATGCCACAGGAAAATATGTATTAACTATAATACTATGATTAGGAATATTAGTATATAACATGTTAAAACCATGTTTGGCACAACTGGAACAGTGCCACAGGAAAACAAGTATTAACTATAATATTATGATTAGGAATATTAGTATATAACATGTTAAAACCATGTTTGGCACAACTGGAACAGTGCCACAGGAAAATATGTATTAACTATAATACTATGATTAGGAATATTAGTATATATAATGTTGAAACCATGTTTGGCACAGCTGGAACAGCGCCACAGGAAAATATGTATTAACTATAATACTATTATTAGGAATATTAGTATATAAACTGTTAAAACCATGTTTGGCACAACTGGAACAGTGCCACAGGAAAATATGTATTAACTTTAATACTATGATTACGAATATTAGTGTATAAAATGTTAAAACCATGTTTGGCACAACTGGAACAGTGCCACAGGAAAATATGTATTAACTATAATACTATGATTAGGAATATTAGTATATATAATGTTGAAACCATGTTTGGCACAACTGGAACAGTGCCACAGGAAAATATGTATTAACTATAATACTATGATTAGGAATATTAGTATATAACATGTTGAAACCATGTTCGGCACAACTGGAACAGTGCCACAGGAAAATATGTATTAACAATAATACTATGATTAGGAATATTAGTACATATAATGTTGAAACCATGTTTGGCACAACTGGAACAGTGTCACAGGAAAATATGTATTAACTATAATACTATGATTAGGAATATAAGTATATATAATGTTGAAACCATCTTCGGCACAACTGGAACAGTGCCACAGGAAAATATGTATTAACTATAATATTATGATTAGGAATATTAGTATATATAATGTTGAAACCATGTTTGGCACAACTGGAACAGTGCCACAGGAAAATATGTATTAACTATAATACTATGATTAGGAATATTAGTATATATAATGTTGAAACCATGTTTGGCACAACTGGAACAGTGCCACAGGAAAATATGTATTAACTATCATACTATGATTAGGAATATTAGTATATATAATGTTGAAACCATGTTTGGCACAACTGGAACAGTGCCACAGGAAAATATGTATTAACTATAATACTATGATTAGGAATATTAGTATATAACATGTTGAAACCATGTTCGGCACAACTGGAACAGTGCCACAGGAAAATACATGATTAGGAATATTAGTACATATAAAGTTGAAACCATGTTTGGCACAACTGGAACAGTGTCACAGGAAAATATGTATTAACTATAATACTATGATTAGGAATATTAGTATATATAATGTTGAAACCATCTTCGGCACAACTGGAACAGTGCCACAGGAAAATATGTATTAACTATAATATTATGATTAGGAATATTAGTATATATAATGTTGAAACCATGTTTGGCACAACTGGAACAGTGCCACAGGAAAATATGTATTAACTATAATACTATGATTAGGAATATTAGTATATATAATGTTGAAACCATGTTTGGCACAACTGGAACAGTGCCACAGGAAAATGTGTATTAACTATAATACTATGATTAGGAATATTAGTATATAACATGTTGAAACCATGTTCGGCACAACTGGAACAGTGCCACAGGAAAATACATGATTAGGAATATTAGTACATATAATGTTGAAACCATGTTTGGCACAATTGGAACAGTGTCACAGGAAAATATGTATTAACTATAATACTATGATTAGGAATATTAGTATATATATTGTTGAAACCATCTTCGGCACAACTGGAACAGTGCCACAGGAAAATATGTATTAACTATAATATTATGATTAGGAATATTAGTATATATAATGTTGAAACCATGTTTGGCACAACTGGAACAGTGCCACAGGAAAATATGTATTAACTATAATACTATGATTAGGAATATTAGTATATATAATGTTGAAACCATGTTTGGCACAACTGGAACAGCGCCACAGGAAAATATGTATTAACTATAATACTATGATTAGGAATATTAGTATATATAATGTTGAAACCATGTTTGGCACAACTGGAATAGTGCCACAGGAAAATATGTATTAACTATAATACTATTATTAGGAATATTAGTATATATAATGTTAAAACCATGTTTGGCACAACTGGAAGAGTGCCACAGAAAAATATGTATTAACAATAATACTATGATTAGGAATATTAGTATATATAATGTTGAAACCATGTTTGGCACAACTGGAACAGTGCCACAGGAAAATATGTATTAACTATAATACTATGATTAGGAATATTAGTATATAACATGTTGAAACCATGTTTGGCACAACTGGAACAGTGCCACAGGAAAATATGTTTTAACTATAATACTATGATTAGGAATATTAGTATATAACATGTTGAAACCATGTTTGGCACAACTGGAACAGTGCCACAGGAAAATATGTATTAACTATAATACTATGATTAGGAATATTAGTATATAACATGTTAAAACCATGTTTGGCACAACTGGAACAGTGCCACAGGAAAATATGTATTAACTATAATACTATGATTAGGAATATTAGTATATAACATATTAAAACCATGTTTGGCGCAACTGGAACAGTGCCACAGGAAAATATGTATTAACAATAATACTATGATTAGGAATATTAGTATATATAATGTTGAAACCATGTTTGGCACAAATGGAACAGTGCCACAGGAAAATATGTATTAACAATAATACTATGATTAGGAATATTAGTATATATAATGTTGAAACCATGTTCGGCACAACTGGAACAGTGCCACAGGAAAATATGTATTAACTATAATACTATGATTAGGAATATTAGTATATATAATGTTGAAACCATGTTTGGCACAACTGGAACAGTGCCACAGGAAAATAAGTATTAACTATAATACTATGATTAGGTATATTAGTATATATAATGTTGAAACCATGTTTGGCACAACTGGAACAGCGCCACAGGAAAATATGTATTAACTATAATACTATGATTAGGAATATTAGTATATAGACTGTTAAAACCATGTTTGGCACAACTGGAACAGTGCCACAGGAAAATATGTATTAACTACAATACTATGATTAGGAATATTAGTATATAAAATGTTAAAACCATGTTTGGCACAACTGGAACAGTGCCACAGGAAAATATGTATTAACTATAATACTATGATTAGGAATATTAGTATATATAATGTTGAAACCATGTTTGGCACAACTGGAACAGTGCCACAGGAAAATATGGATTAACAATAATACTATGATTAGGAATATTAGTATATATAATGTTGAAACCATGTTCGGCACAACTGGAACAGTGCCACAGGAAAATATGTATTAACTATAATACTATGATTAGGAATATTAGTATATATAATGTTGAAACCATGTTTGGCACAACTGGAACAGTGCCACAGGAAAATAAGTATTAACTATAATACTATGATTAGGAATATTAGTATATATAATGTTGAAACCATGTTTGGCACAACTGGAACAGCGCCACAGGAAAATATGTATTAACTATAATACTATGATTAGGAATATTAGTATATAGACTGTTAAAACCATGTTTGGCACAACTGGAACAGTGCCACAGGAAAATATGTATTAACTACAATACTATGATTAGGAATATTAGTATATAAAATGTTAAAACCATGTTTGGCACAACTGGAACAGTGCCACAGGAAAATATGTAGTAACTATAATACTATGATTAGGAATATTAGTATATATAATGTTGAAACCATGTTTGGCACAACTGGAACAATGCCACAGAAAAATATGTATTAACTATAATACTATGATTAGGAATATTAGTATATATAATGTTGAAACCATGTTTGGCACAACTGGAACAGTGCCACAGGAAAATATGTATTAACAATAATACTATGATTAGGAATATTAGTATATATAATGTTGAAACCATGTTCGGCACAACTGGAACAGTGCCACAGGAAAATATGTATTAACTATAATACTATGATTAGGAATATTAGTATATATAATGTTGAAACCATGTTTGGCACAACTGGAACAATGCCACAGGAAAATATGTATTAACTATAATACTATGATTAGGAATATTAGTATATATAATGTTGAAACCATGTTTGGCACAACTGGAACAGCGAAACAGGAAAATATGTATTAACTATAATACTATGATTAGGAATATTAGTATATATAATGTTGAAACCATGTTTGGCACAACTGGAATAGTGCCACAGTAAAATATGTATTAACTATAATACTATTATTAGGAATATTAGTATATATAATGTTAAAACCATGTTTGGCACAACTGGAACAGTGCCACAGGAAAATATGTATTAACAATAATACTATGATTAGGAATATTAGTATATATAATGTTGAAACCATGTTTGGCACAACTGGAACAGTGCCACAGGAAA
This sequence comes from Amphiura filiformis, assembly GCF_039555335.1. NCBI lineage: Eukaryota > Metazoa > Echinodermata > Ophiuroidea > Amphilepidida > Amphiuridae > Amphiura > Amphiura filiformis. Next base: position 49,450,756 of record NC_092646.1, on the reverse strand, counting down.
ATATGTATTAACTATAATACTATGATTAGGAATATTAGTATATAACATGTTGAAACCATGTTTGGCACAACTGGAACAGTGCCACAGGAAAATATGTTTTAACTATAATACTATGATTAGGAATATTAGTATATAACATGTTGAAACCATGTTTGGCACAACTGGAACAGTGCCACAGGAAAATATGTATTAACTATAATACTATGATTAGGAATATTAGTATATAACATGTTAAAACCATGTTTGGCACAACTGGAACAGTGCCACAGGAAAATATGTATTAACTATAATACTATGATTAGGAATATTAGTATATATAATGTTGAAACCATGTTTGGCACAACTGGAACAGTGCCACAGGAAAATATGTATTAACTATAATACTATGATTAGGAATATTAGTATATATAATGTTGAAACCATGTTTGGCACAACTGGAACAGCGCCACAGGAAAATATGTATTAACTATAATACTATGATTAGGAATATTAGTATATATAATGTTGAAACCATGTTTGGCACAACTGGAACAGTGCCACAGGAAAATATGTATTAACAATAATACTATGATTAGGAATATTAGTATATATAATGTTGAAACCATGTTCGGCACAACTGGAACAGTGCTACAGGAAAATATGTATTAACTATAATACTATGATTAGGAATATTAGTATATATAATGTTGAAACCATGTTTGGCACAACTGGAACAATGCCACAGGAAAATATGTATTAACTATAATACTATGATTAGGAATATTAGTATATATAATGTTGAAACCATGTTTGGCACAACTGGAACAGCGAAACAGGAAAATATGTATTAACTATAATACTATGATTAGGAATATTAGTATATATAATGTTGAAACCATGTTTGGCACAACTGGAATAGTGCCACAGTAAAATATGTATTAACTATAATACTATTATTAGGAATATTAGTATATATAATGTTAAAACCATGTTTGGCACAACTGGAACAGTGCCACAGAAAAATATGTATTAACAATAATACTATGATTAGGAATATTAGTATATATAATGTTGAAACCATGTTTGGCACAACTGGAACAGTGCCACAGGAAAATATGTATTAACTATAATACTATGATTAGGAATATTAGTATATAACATGTTGAAACCATGTTTGGCACAACTGGAACAGTGCCACAGGAAAATATGTTTTAACTATAATACTATGATTAGGAATATTAGTATATAACATGTTGAAACCATGTTTGGCACAACTGGAACAGTGCCACAGGAAAATATGTATTAACTATAATACTATGATTAGGAATATTAGTATATAACATGTTAAAACCATGTTTGGCACAACTGGAACAGTGCCACAGGAAAATATGTATTAACTATAATACTATGATTAGGAATATTAGTATATATAATGTTGAAACCATGTTTGGCACAACTGGAACAGTGCCACAGGAAAATATGTATTAACTATAATACGGAATATTAGTATATATAATGTTGAAACCATGTTTGGCACAACTGGAACAGCGCCACAGGAAAATATGTATTAACTATAATACTATGATTAGGAATATTAGTATATATAATGTTGAAACCATGTTTGGCACAACTGGAATAGTGCCACAGGAAAATATGTATTAACTATAATACTATTATTAGGAATATTAGTATATATAATGTTAAAACCATGTTTGGCACAACTGGAAGAGTGCCACAGAAAAATATGTATTAACAATAATACTATGATTAGGAATATTAGTATATATAATGTTGAAACCATGTTTGGCACAACTGGAACAGTGCCACAGGAAAATATGTATTAACTATAATACTATGATTAGGAATATTAGTATATAACATGTTGAAACCATGTTTGGCACAACTGGAACAGTGCCACAGGAAAATATGTTTTAACTATAATACTATGATTAGGAATATTAGTATATAACATGTTGAAACCATGTTTGGCACAACTGGAACAGTGCCACAGGAAAATATGTATTAACTATAATACTATGATTAGGAATATTAGTATATAACATGTTAAAACCATGTTTGGCACAACTGGAACAGTGCCACAGGAAAATATGTATTAACTATAATACTATGATTAGGAATATTAGTATATAACATGTTTAAACCATGTTTGGCACAACTGGAACAGTGCCACAGGAAAATATGTATTAACTATAATACTATGATTAGGAATATTAGTATATAACATATTAAAACCATGTTTGGCGCAACTGGAACAGTGCCACAGGAAAATATGTATTAACAATAATACTATGATTAGGAATATTAGTATATATAATGTTGAAACCATGTTTGGCACAAATGGAACAGTGCCACAGGAAAATATGTATTAACAATAATACTATGATTAGGAATATTAGTATATATAATGTTGAAACCATGTTCGGCACAACTGGAACAGTGCCACAGGAAAATATGTATTAACTATAATACTATGATTAGGAATATTAGTATATATAATGTTGAAACCATGTTTGGCACAACTGGAACAGTGCCACAGGAAAATAAGTATTAACTATAATACTATGATTAGGAATAATAGTATATATAATGTTGAAACCATGTTTGGCACAACTGGAACAGCGCCACAGGAAAATATGTATTAACTATAATACTATGATTAGGAATATTAGTATATAGACTGTTAAAACCATGTTTGGCACAACTGGAACAGTGCCACAGGAAAATATGTATTAACTACAATACTATGATTAGGAATATTAGTATATAAAATGTTAAAACCATGTTTGGCACAACTGGAACAGTGCCACAGGAAAATATGTATTAACTATAATACTATGATTAGGAATATTAGTATATATAATGTTGAAACCATGTTTGGCACAACTGGAACAATGCCACAGAAAAATATGTATTAACTATAATACTATGATTAGGAATATTAGTATATATAATGTTGAAACCATGTTTGGCACAACTGGAACAGTGCCACAGGAAAATATGTATTAACAATAATACTATGATTAGGAATATTAGTATATATAATGTTGAAACCATGTTCGGCACAACTGGAACAGTGCCACAGGAAAATATGTATTAACTATAATACTATGATGAGGAATATTAGGATATATAATGTTAAAACCATGTTTGGCACAACTGGAACAATGCCACAGGAAAATATGTATTAACTATAATACTATGATTAGGAATATTAGTATATATAATGTTGAAACCATGTTTGGCACAACTGGAACAGCGAAACAGGAAAATATGTATTAACTATAATACTATGATTAGGAATATTAGTATATATAATGTTGAAACCATGTTTGGCACAACTGGAATAGTGCCACAGTAAAATATGTATTAACTATAATACTATTATTAGGAATATTAGTATATATAATGTTAAAACCATGTTTGGCACAACTGGAACAGTGCCACAGAAAAATATGTATTAACAATAATACTATGATTATGAATATTAGTATATATAATGTTGAAACCATGTTTGGCACAACTGGAACAGTGCCACAGGAAAATATGTATTAACTATAATACTATGATTAGGAATATTAGTATATAACATGTTGAAACCATGTTTGGCACAACTGGAACAGTGCCACAGGAAAATATGTTTTAACTATAATACTATGATTAGGAATATTAGTATATAACATGTTGAAACCATGTTTGGCACAACTGGAACAGTGCCACAGGAAAATATGTATTAACTATAATACTATGATTAGGAATATTAGTATATAACATGTTAAAACCATGTTTGGCACAACTGGAACAGTGCCGCAGGAAATTATGTATTAACTATAATACTATGATTAGGAATATTAGTATATATAATGTTGAAACCATGTTTGGCACAACTGGAACAGTGCCACAGGAAAATAAGTATTAACTATAATACTATGATTAGGAATATTAGTATATATAATGTTGAAACCATGTTTGGCACAGCTGGAACAGCGCCACAGGAAAATATGTATTAACTATAATACTATGATTAGGAATATTAGTATATAAACTGTTAAAACCATGTTTGGCACAACTGGAACAGTGCCACAGGAAAATATGTATTAACTATAATACTATGATTACGAATATTAGTGTATAAAATGTTAAAACCATGTTTGGCACAACTGGAACAGTGCCACAGGAAAATATGTATTAACTATAATACTATGATTAGGAATATTAGTATATATAATGTTGAAACCATGTTTGGCACAACTGGAACAGTGCCACAGGAAAATATATATTAACTATAATACTATGATTAGGAATATTAGTATATAACATGTTGAAACCATGTTTGGCACAACTGGAACAGTGCCACAGGAAAATATGTATTAACAATAATACTATGATTAGGAATATTAGTACATATAATGTTGAAACCATGTTTGGCACAACTGGAACAGTGTCACAGGAAAATATGTATTAACTATAATACTATGATTAGGAATATTAGTATATATAATGTTGAAACCATCTTCGGCACAACTGGAACAGTGCCACAGGAAAATATGTATTAACTATAATATTATGATTAGGAATATTAGTATATATAATGTTGAAACCATGTTTGGCACAACTGGAACAGTGCCACAGGAAAATATGTATTAACTATAATACTATGATTAGGAATATTAGTATATATAATGTTGAAACCATGTTTGGCACAACTGGAACAGTGCCACAGGAAAATATGTATTAACTATAATACTATGATTAGGAATATTAGTATATATAATGTTGAAACCATGTTTGGCACAACTGGAACAGTGCCACAGGAAAATATGTATTAACTATAATACTATGATTAGGAATATTAGTATATATAATGTTGAAACCATCTTCGGCACAACTGGAACAGTGCCACAGGAAAATATGTATTAACTATAATATTATGATTAGGAATATTAGTATATATAATGTTGAAACCATGTTTGGCACAACTGGAACAGTGCCACAGGGGAATATGTATTAACTATAATACTATGATTAGGAATATTAGTATATATAATGTTGAAACCATGTTTGGCACAACTGGAACAATGCCACAGAAAAATATGTATTAACTATAATATTATGATTAGGAATATTAGTATATATAATGTTGAAACCATGTTTGGCACAACTGGAACAGTGCCACAGGAAAATATGTATTAACTATAATACTATGATTAGGAATATTAGTATATATAATGTTGAAACCATGTTTGGCACAACTGGAACAGCGCCACAGGAAAATATGTATTAACTATAATACTATGATTAGGAATATTAGTATATATAATGTTGAAACCATGTTTGGCACAACTGGAATAGTGCCACAGGAAAATATGTATTAACTATAATACTATTATTAGGAATATTAGTATATATAATGTTAAAACCATGTTTGGCACAACTGGAAGAGTGCCACAGAAAAATATGTATTAACAATAATACTATGATTAGGAATATTAGTATATATAATGTTGAAACCATGTTTGGCACAACTGGAACAGTACCACAGGAAAATATGTATTAACTATAATACTATGATTAGGAATATTAGTATATATAATGTTGAAACCATCTTCGGCACAACTGGAACAGTGCCACAGGAAAATATGTATTAACTATAATATTATGATTAGGAATATTAGTATATATAATGTTGAAACCATGTTTGGCACAACTGGAACAGTGCCACAGGAAAATATGTATTAACTATAATACTATGATTAGGAATATTAGTATATAAACTGTTAAAACCATGTTTGGCACAACTGGAACAGTGCCACAGGAAAATATGTATTAACTATAATACTATGATTAGGAATATTAGTATATAACATGTTGAAACCATGTTTGGCACAACTGGAATAGTGCCACAGGAAAATATGTATTAACTATAATACTATGATTAGGAATATTAGTATATATAATGTTAAAACCATGTTTGGCACAACTGGAACAGTGCCACAGAAAAATATGTATTAACTAATGATTAGGAATATTAGTATATATAATGTTGAAACCATGTTTGGCACAACTGGAACAGTACCACAGGAAAATATGTATTAACTATAATACTATGATTAGGAATATTAGTATATATAATGTTGAAACCATCTTCGGCACAACTGGAACAGTGCCACAGGAAAATATGTATTAACTATAATATTATGATTAGGAATATTAGTATATATAATGTTGAAACCATGTTTGGCACAGCTGGAACAGTGCCACAGGAAAATATGTATTAACAATAATACTATGATTAGGAATATTAGTATATAACATGTTGAAACCATGTTTGGCACAACTGGAACAGTGCCACAGGAAAATATGTATTAACTATAATATTATGATTAGGAATATTAGTATATATAATGTTGAAACCATGTTTGGCACAACTGGAACAGTGCCACAGGAAAATATGTATTAACAATAATACTATGATTAGGAATATTAGTATATATAATGTTGAAACCATGTTTGGCACAACTGGAACAGTGCCACAGGAAAATATGTATTAACTATAATACTATGATTAGGAATATTAGTATATAACATGTTGAAACCATGTTTGGCACAACTGGAATAGTGCCACAGGAAAATATGTATTAACTATAATACTATGATTAGGAATATTAGTATATATAATGTTAAAACCATGTTTGGCACAACTGGAACAGTGCCACAGAAAAATATGTATTAACAATAGTACTATGATTAGGAATATTAGTATATATAATGTTGAAACCATGTTTGGCACAACTGGAATAGTGCCACAGGAAAATATGTATTAACTATAATACTATGATCAGGAATATTAGTATATATAATGTTGAAACCATGTTCGGCACAACTGGAACAGTGCCACAGGAAAATATGTATTAACTATAATACTATGATTAGGAATATTAGTATATATAATGTTGAAACCATGTTTGGCACAACTGGAACAGTGCCACAGGAAAATATGTATTAACTATAATACTATGATTAGGAATATTAGTATATAACATGTTGAAACCATGTTTGGCACAACTGGAATAGTGCCACAGGAAAATATGTATTAACTATAATACTATGATTAGGAATATTAGTATATATAATGTTAAAACCATGTTTGGCACAACTGGAACAGTGCCACAGGAAAATATGTATTAACAATAGTACTATGATTAGGAATATTAGTATATATAATGTTGAAACCATGTTTGGCACAACTGGAACAGTACCACAGGAAAATATGTATTAACTATAATACTATGATTAGGAATATTAGTATATATAATGTTGAAACCATCTTCGGCACAACTGGAACAGTGCCACAGGAAAATATGTATTAACTATAATATTATGATTAGGAATATTAGTATATATAATGTTGAAACCATGTTTGGCACAACTGGAACAGTGCCACAGGAAAATATGTATTAACTATAATACTATGATTAGGAATATTAGTATATAAACTGTTAAAACCATGTTTGGCACAACTGGAACAGTGCCACAGGAAAATATGTATTAACTATAATACTATGATTAGGAATATTAGTATATAAACTGTTAAAACCATGTTTGGCACAACTGGAACAGTGCCACAGGAAAATATGTATTAACTATAATACTATGATTACGAATATTAGTGTATAAAATGTTAAAACCATGTTTGGCACAACTGGAACAGTGCCACAGGAAAATATGTATTAACTATAATACTATGATTAGGAATATTAGTATATATAATGTTGAAACCATGTTTGGCACAACTGGAACAGTGCCACAGGAAAATATGTATTAACTATAATACTATGATTGGGAAAATTAGTATATAACATGTTGAAACCATGTTTGGCACAACTGGAACAGTGCCACAGGAAAATATGTATTAACAATAATACTATGATTAGGAATATTAGTACATATAATGTTGAAACCATGTTTGGCACAACTGGAACAGTGCCACAGGAAAATATGTATTAACTATAATATTATGATTAGGAATATTAGTATATATAATGTTGAAACCATGTTTGGCACAACTGGAACAGTGCCACAGGAAAATAAGTATTAACTATAACACTATGATTAGGAATATTAGTATATAACATGTTGAAACCATGTTTGGCACAACTGGAATAGTGCCACAGGAAAATATGTATTAACTATAATACTATGATTAGGAATATTAGTATATATAATGTTAAAACCATGTTTGGCACAACTGGAACAGTGCCACAGAAAAATATGTATTAACAATAGTACTATGATTAGGAATATTAGTATATATAATGTTGAAACCATGTTTGGCACAACTGGAACAGTGCCACAGGAAAATATGTATTAACTATAATACTATGATTAGGAATATTAGTATATAACATGTTGAAACCATGTTTGGCACAACTGGAACAGTGCCACATTAAAATATGTATTAACTATAATACTATGATTAGGAATATTAGTATATAACATGTTAAAACCATGTTTGGCACAACTGGAACAGTGCCACAGGAAAATATGTATTAACAATAATACTATGATTAGGAATATTAGTATATATAATGCTGAAACCATGTTCGGCACAATTGGAACAATGCCACAGGAAAATATGTATTAACTATAATACTATGATTAGGAATATAAGTATATATAATGTTGAAACCATGTTCGGCACAAATGGAACAGTGCCACAGGAAAATATGTATTAACTATAATACTATGATTAGGAATATTAGTATATATAATGTTGAAACCATGTTCGGCACAATTGGAACAATGCCACAGGAATAAATGTATTAACTGTAATAGTATTATTAGGAATAGCTTTATTGGAATGTTAACCCCATAGATTGGGAATACTATATATGTTTGTTGTAGAGAGGAATTATACTATATTTTCATGATTTACTGTCATACATGTAAGGAAATATATTAAGTGTATACATAATTTCGTGATTGCTTACATGAAGGTAAGACCATTTTAAGGCCAAATATAAAATGCAAAATATATGGCGAGCAAGAAAATCTGTGGGGAACACATTTTGGAGGACCACCAATGATCATTAGGCCTAATTGTGTTGTAATCAGGCGTTTGCATCGGAGCATGAGTTTGGAATTCCAATTTCATTTCTCAGTTCTCACGAAGGGCTAAGAGTAAAATTGTACAATTGTGTTTGGGAGTGGCCTTCTCTCCTTTCTCCTTTTCCTTGCTATTTTCTTCCATTTCTTGCTTTGTTTATCAAAGCTATCTAAGCCAGCATGCGTTTTATTAGCCTACACTGGCTATCCAGGCTTGTGCTTTAAATAGTATGAGCTTGGAACGGTCCATAATAATAATAACAATAATAAGCATCATTTATTAAGCGCCTTTTCATGTACAAAGCGCTTTACAATACAATACATTATAAAAACAACAAAAATAGCATTACATATGGCAAGAAAGATCCAAACTTGTACTTTGGATTTTATATTATTATAAGGAATTGTTCAGAATTCTAGTTCAACGGAACCAACACGTCTATCACTCTTCTGTCAAAAGTTCCCCACTAGGGGATGTAAAAAGCCATATATAAGTCCATATGATTTGCGTCATCGTCAAAATAAATAGATAGAAAAGGAAGGAAAGAAGAAAAATAAAGTACCGAATACTATTTATAGTAATCCCGGGATATATTAATGTGTTGTTTCATCGTGGGGATTCACAATTACCGGGGTATATTAAGAACGCCAAGGTTGCAAATGACGGATATCCCCCGGAATGGTTAACGGAAAGAAGATAAAGAAGATGTACACTTAAACATATATTTTAAAATCAACTCAGAAAAAGAAGATAAGGTCAAAAAAATAAACATGTTTGACGTCCCCTCCCACTTCCTTTCTTGAGGTTTCTTCAATTATTTATTTTATATTTTTTTGAAATTCAGTTATAACTTTTCATAAAAATATGTCTAGGAAGTTGAGATACTTTCTATAGCCTTGCTAGTTTATAAGAAGCACTTTTGGAAGGTTTTGTGATCATTAGAGGGAGCCTAATTCACAGAATAACAAATAAACATGGTCTCTTCCTTTTCCAGGCATTAATTATTGTATACGCTAAAACATGAGCTTAAAATTTGGGTATTGACACCGATTTTGCGATAAAAAAAATAGAAAATGAAAAAAGCCCGTCTTCTCTTTGAAAACCCGGACGTGAAACACATTTTTTGTTATTTTAGGCCCTACTTAGCCTAATAATGAGAAACATAAGAGTGGAAGTGAATATTCGAGAATAAGGTTAAAAATTACATCCACACACGTAAACATGCATGTATATAATATTTCCGTACACGTTTGAAGAATTAGAAAAAAAAGGTAAAAATCATCTTTCTTTCGAAAAACAGTTGTTACGAAATATTAATATAGTTATCATCCCACTTGTACGTCAATATAAAATGGAATAGCATCAGGGGTCCATTTCACACTTACGACGAGTCGTAAGTTCCATTTCACTACACTTACTTACGAACTGTACCCTTCGTAAGTTATAGAGATTTACTACAGGGACCCCTCGTAAAGTTACATCTAGTATTGGGTATTCGTAACTTTACAAATGGTACATTGAGTTACGAAGGGTTAAACGTTTAGTAAAATGAACCCCAGGAGATTTAGTGATGTAGGGAGATACCCTCACGAAGAAAGTAACCCAGTAAATAGTTTATATTAATTTTCTGAAAAAAAAAATCAGTTTCATTAATTTTATTTTAAGGATGACGTTTCATATCCCACATGTTTTTTCAAACTAAACTTGCAGATCACCTTGATCCTATCATGGAGGTAAATAGCAATATTTTCATCTATTATAGGTGGGCAGCTCCATTGTTGTTGCCCACGCAGGTAAAGAGATTTCTAGTGCTATTACCATGATTACCTCCCCGATGATATGACAGGATGTCCCTCCCCGACGATGCTATGACAGGATGTCGAGTATTAAGTTACGTGTTGATGCCAATGCAAAGAAAAACAATGTAATTTGAACAAAATTTGGCAGCGGAAGCATTAAAATGGGAGGGGGCATAATTTTGTTCCGGTTTTACTCGAACATTTGCGTACGAACAATTTTTAATATCAGAGTAGGTAGCCCAAAATGATGGCGAATTTTGCTATTTAATGAGCCATTGCGCGCTTCAAAATGTATTAATTTTTTACCCTATTTTGGCCTAAAACGCGGTGTTTTTCGGGCTAAAAGGAAGATGCAAAGGACAATTATTGCTTATTTTTTCTTATGCTTCTGTCGCCTATGTTTTTAGGCCTATTAAGCAGATTTAGGTTATTATCTGAATGCTGATTAGGATCTGTATGACATATCCCTGCAAACATATGAAACGCTTTGGCCATTATTCGCAAAATTAAAAGGTTAGAAAAGGTTGCTAGAAAACTTTTAAATGTGTTTTTTTGATACAAAACGTTTTATGATCTTTATAAAACTCGACATTTAATGTTATTAAAACGTTTTTATCAACAAAACCAAAACCCAAGAGATAATAATTATGTTTAAAACGTTTTAAAAACGTGTTGTGTTTGCTGGGGCATATATTTGTTCTGCTATCTACTAAAGATGAGAGGTTGGATGATGTGTGCTATCTACTGCTGACAAGGGTGTTGATGACATACTAGGTATGATTATGATATCTACTGCTGATAAGGGTGTGGGCGATATACATGATATAATTTGGTATGCTATCTACTGCTGATAAGGGTGTGGATGACATATCGGTGTACTATCTACTGCTAATATGGGCGTGGATGACATATTTGTTAAGCTATCTGCTGCTGATAAGTGTGGGTGATATAATTTGATATGGTATATACTGCTGATAAGGGTGTGGGTGACATAATTCGGTATGCTATCTACTGCTGATAAGGGTGTGGATGACATTGGTATGCTATCTATAAGGGTGTGGATGACATACTTGGTATGCTATCTACTGCTGATATGGGTGTGGATGACATACTAGAAATGCTAACTACTGCAGATAACGGCGTGTATGCCATATACTATGATATCTACTGCTGATAAGGGTGTGGATGACATTCTAGGTATGTTATCTACTGCTGATAAAGGTTTGGATGACATAATTGGCATGCTATCTACTGCTGATAAGGGTGTGGATGACATACTTGACATGCTATCTACTGCTGATAAGGATGTGGATGACATACGTGGCATGCTATATGTACTGCTGATAAGGGTATGGATGACATAATTGGCACGCTACCTACTGCTGATAACGGTGTGGATGACATACTTGGTATGCTATCTACTACTGATAAGGATGTGGATGACATACGTGGCATGCTATCTACTGCTGATGAGGGTGTGGATGACATACTTTGTATGCTATCTACTGCTGATAAGGGTGTAGATGACATACTTGCCATGCTATCTACTGCTGATAAGGGTATGGATGACATAATTGGCATGCTATCTACTGCTGATAAGGGTGTGGATGACATACTTGACATGCTATCTACTGCTGATAAGGGCGTGGATGACATACGTGGCATGCTATGTACTGCTGATAAGAGTATTGATGACATAATTGGTATGCTATCTACTGTTGATAAGGGTGTGGATGACATACTTGGTATGCTATCTACTACTGATAAGGATGTGGATGACATACGTGGCATGCTATGTACTGCTGATAAGAGTATTGATGACATATTTGGCATGCTATCTACTGCTGATAAGGGTATGGATGACATAATTGGCACGCTACATACTGCTGATAAGGGTGTGGATGACATACTTGGCATGCTATCTACTGCTGATAAGGGTATGGATGACATAATTGGCACGCTATCTACTGCTGATAACGGTGTGGATGACATACTTAGGTATGCTATCTACTGCTGATAAGGATGTGGATGACATACGTGGCATGCTACTTACTGCTGATAAAGGTTTGGATGACATAATTGGCATGCTATCTACCGGGGCTATCTACTGCTGATAAGGGTGTGGATGACATACTTGACATGCTATCTACTGCTGATAAGGGTGTGAATGACATACGTGGCATGCTATGTACTGCTGATAAGAGTATTGATGACATAATTGGCATGCTATCTACTGCTGATAAGGGTGTGGATGACATACTTGGTATGCTATATACTACTGATAAGGATGTGGATGACATACGTGGCATGCTATATGTACTGCTGATACGGGTATGGATGACATAATTGGCACGCTACCTACTGCTGATAACGGTGTGGATGACATACTTGGTATGCTATCTACTACTGATAAGGATGTGGATGACATACGTGGCATGCTATCTACTGCTGATGAGGGTGTGGATGACATACTTTGCATGCTATCTACTGCTGATAAGGGTGTAGATGACATACTTGCCATGCTATCTACTGTTGATACGGGTATGGATGACATAATTGGCATGCTATCTACTGCTGATAAGGGTGTGGATGACATACTTGACATGCTATCTACTGCTGATAAGGGCGTGGATGACATACGTGGCATGCTATGTACTGCTAATAAGAGTATTGATGACATAATTGGTATGCTATCTACTGCTGATAAGGGTGTGGATGACATACTTGGTATGCTATCTACTACTGATAAGGATGTGGATGACATACGTGGCATGCTATGTACTGCTGATAAGAGTATTGATGACATAATTGGCATGCTATCTACTGCTGATAAGGGTATGGATGACATAATTGGCACGCTACATACTGCTGATAAGGGTGTGGATGACATACTTGGCATGCTATCTACTGCTGATAAGGGTATGGATGACATAATTGGCACGCTATCTACTGCTGATAACGGTGTGGATGACATACTTAGGTATGCTATCTACTACTGATAAGGATGTGGATGACATACGTGGCATGCTACTTACTGCTGATAAAGGTGTGGATGACATACTTTGCATGCTATCTACTGCTGATAAGGGTGTGAATGACATACTTGCCATGCTATCTACTGCTGATAAGGGTATGGATGACATAATTGGTGTACTATCTACTGATGATAAGGGTGTGGATGACATACTTGGTATGCTATCTACTGCTGATAAGGGTGTGGATGACATACTAGGTATGCTATCTACTGATGATAAGGGTGTGGATGACATACTAGGTATGCTATCTACTGATGATAAGGGTGTGGATGACATACTAGGTTTGCTATCTACTGATGATAAGGGTGTGGATGACATACTTGGTATGCTATCTACTGCTGATAAGGGTGTGGATGACATACTAGGTATGCTATCTACTGATGATAAGGGTGTGGATGACATACTAGGTTTGCTATCTACTGATGATAAGGGTGTGGATGACATACTTGGTATGCTATCTACTGCTGATAAAGGTTTTGATGACATACTAGGTATGTTATCTACTTCTGATAAGGGTGCGGATGACATATTGGTGTGCTATCTACTGCTGTGTGGATGACATACTTGGTATGCTATCTAAGGATGATGAAGGTGTGTATAATCTACTTGGTTTGTTATCTCCTACCGATGATGATGTCCGATATTTCATAGCTCACATTGGTGACAAAAATTTAAAAACATTTTGACCAGAAAATGTTGAAAAGAAAATTCTGACCAACAAAATATTTACCCCCAAAAATGACCAAATATTTTTGGATTAAAAAAATTAACCAAAAATGTACACTTTTATGACCGAAAAATTTTGTTTTATGTACAAGACATATGTGAAGGAGGGCAATTATTAGAATATAATAATACCTAGCATTGGGTTAGTGGCTCTTAGAAATGTTAACGAATAAAATGAAAGGTTTTATGATTTTCGACCACATGCTAGACAGTTCATCCTTCCAGGCATATAACCGCAATGAAAAATAAATCAAATAATAATTTTAGGAGATTCTTGGATATAGGTTATTTTATTTTAGAAAATGTATAGATTCAAGACGAGATACTATCTAGTAATATGACTAATAGATTATGTACGTTTTTGCATATTTTTAGAGAGTATATTTAATTGAGAGATTGGACAACAGTTTCTGGAAGCTTAGGGCAGATCCTACTTACTCCCCATTCCAGAAACACGCAGCACTAATTTTTTTTTTGTGTTTAAAAAATATCAAGTTCTGCCCAATCCTATCATTAAAATAGTACTAACTGTATAAAAAGTGTTTACTAATTTCTTGAAAAAAGAGCCAAAAACGTGCATCTTCGGCATGTTTTCTTATCAGGTCACAAAAATCAAAGTCTTGGAACAAGTCTATAGCATTGAAATTCTTGCTTGAGTATATAAATGCTATAATTTTCACTTTAATTACATGATTGGTTATAAGAATTTTCCAAAATTAGAATGCATAACTTGGAATTAGACTATAAACAAGTCTTTTAGACTTTAATGTTACAGCATATGTAAAACACCATTTTTTAGTGACCCTTAATTCATATAAGGCCAAATAAAAAAATAAACATGTTTCACGTCCCCTACCGCTTCCTTTTTTGAGGTTTCTTCAATTTTATTTTTATTTTGTGAAATTCAGTTATAACTTTTCAAAAAATAAGTAGAGATGCTTTCTATAGCCTTGCTAATATACAAGAAACGCCTTTATAAGGTCTTGTGATAGTTATAGGGGGCCTACCATATCTCTCAGAATATAACAAATAAAAAGAGGCCTCCTCCTTTTTCCAGGCATTATTCATGATTATTGTATACGCTAAAACAGCTCTAATTATGGGTAGTCACACCGATTTTGTGATAAAAAATAAAAAATAAAAAGCCCCCTCTTCCTCCTTTTTTTACAAAAACCCAGACGTGAAACATGTTTTTTATTTTACTTGGCCTAATTGGTCCAAATAGTAACTTTTATTGACACTGAATAATTAAGATTGGGCTGTATTTCATTTGGCAGAAGTTGTTAATATCGTTTCATCTAATAGTGCTGTATTTATCTGGAATGATAACGTAACTTTAAGACACGAACATTGTAGTGGCAAAATTGTTTACCTGAATTAGTTAATAATGCAAATTTTATCAGCATTTTTAAGCCTTTGGAAAGTAATCAAATCAAATTTGAATACCGTTCACGTTCGATATCCTCTGATGCTGATAGTTTAACATCACCAACTAACCGGTGTTATACACTGAAATTGAGGACGCTGTGCAGCTCCCCGCAACAAGCACTCCACTGCCGCTGTCTAATTATGAATAATTTATCAAGCAGGGCAATGCCCCCACCGACAAACAAACGCACATGACACGAATTCCAATATAATAAAAAGCGTTCGATAGTCGAGTGCTACCAACAGTGCTGTAATAGGTCGACACCAAACAACATCAGCAGACAAATAACATGACAAAGCTGGGAGGAGGTTGGTATACAACAGAAAAAGCTATCGACTTTTTTACTGGACGCCATAATGAATCAATAGCATTTCATGACTGGAGTTGCCGTTAAACTGTAAAAAAAAATGACTTTCTCACTATTTTTCCTCGCTTTGGCGTGTCATTACTGCTTCAATGTCATGGTCATTACTGCCTCGAGCGTAGAGACGGGACCGCGTGTGGCACAGTTTGCAAGCTTGGAAGTCTTTGAGGGTCAATCCGTTGAGTTACCGTGTACAATATCAGCTACTATTGCTACCAAAGTCTGTTGGCATATTGCATCGGATCATGCTGTACAAACTGGTTCCAGATATATTCAATTCTGTGAGGATCCTGAAAGAACTTCCGAACACGATGGTGGACGACATGAAATTATTGCAGATGAAAAACTCGGGATTTATAATTTAAAAATTGATCCGGTTATAAAGTCTGATTCGGGATTATACATGTGTTCGATTATTAATGAACTTGGTATTGCAGTATTGTTTGGATCAGGAAGAGTTTCTGTAGTGGATTCATTCCCACCATCAGGGGACCCAGAATGTAAATTCTCAGCACGAGATGTGTTACAAGAAGGGGACATGCTTTCTGCGTCTTGTTTTGCTGTCGAAGATGGTGAATCGCCAGGAATACCTCTCGCGTCTTTACAATGGTTGGACCGTAACAATGAACCAATTGGTCAAACTATGTTTGCGCAAGCCAATCAGATCAACTGGGAAGTAAGCGCGAACGACGCAGGAGCAGTTTACAAGTGTATAGTGCGTCACATCGCTATGAATAATACGCGGAATTGCACCGTAGGACCTTTAAATGTATTTTACCGACCGATACTGGAAATAATGGCAAAGCCATCCAAGCCTGAAATGGGTGGAAATGTAACAATAGTTTGCACTGCTAAAGGCAATCCTGGAGTAAGTGCAATAAAATGGTTCATTAAAGATATTCCAATAATTGACTATGAAAATACGCTTGATTATTCTGTTATTACAAAAATGGATACATCGAGATTGACTTTATTTGACTTAAATGAAGAACAATTTAACACTACCATAACTTGTTTGGCAGAAAATGAACAAGGACAAAGAAATACATCGATTGTATTAACCAAACCACCGGATCCACCGATATATAGAAATTATAATAATTTAAGAACAGTTTTAATTTTAGATTTAGTAGCTTTAGCATTGATAGTTTTCTTATCTGTTTGTGTGTTGGGTTGTTGGAGTAGTTGGACAAATTTATCACGAAGAATTCGCGCCAAATGTGGTTGTTTTCCGTCTGCATCGCCTCACCATGTCCCATTATGATAAGTTTAACACGATCCATAAACAGATACCCGAGATTTTTTCTCTTGACCGTTTTACCAAATCGTGATCGTGTATACTTTTCTAAAATCTAGACGAAATCTATATCACGAAAAGTGCGCGGAAAATGTGACTGTGTATCGTCTGTGAGACTCACCGTGTACTGTTATGATAAGATTATGGAGATTGATCCGACCAGATTCACATCTAGCATCTCTGGGAATGGCATCGCCGTATTTAAGGGGATATATTCTCAGTAATCCAGGACCCTGTTCACCTACTCTATACACTGCTATAAAATCTGGATTAATTTGTTACGAAAAGCGTGCAAAGAGGAGCAAAATATTACACAATTTTGTGTCGTCTGCTCAACGCCGATTAGATACATATCTCTGGAAATGGCATCACTCAGCATCAGTACATTTAGGGATAATAGTCTCCTTAATCCGAGACCCCATTCCCCTACTTTATATACTGCTATAAAATCTGGACTGATTTGTTACGAAAAGCTTGGAAATTAGGAGCAGAATATTACCGAACTGTTGTGTCGTCTGCTCAACGCCGACTAGATTCATATCTCTGGGAATGGCATCAGTGTATTATTTAAGGGGATATAGACTCCATAATCCAGGACCCATTCACATGACTTACTCTATACTCTGCAATAAAATCTGGACTAATTTGTTACAAAAAGTATGGAAAGAATAAGCAAAATATTACCGAATTGTTATGTCGTCTGCTTAACGCCGACTAGATACATATCTCTGGAATTGGCATCAGTATAATCCGGGACCCCATTCACCTACTTTATTCTGCTATAAAATCTGGACTAATTTGTTACGAATAGCGTGCAAAGAGGAGCAAAATATTACCGAATTGTTGTGTCGTCTACTTAACGCTGACTAGATACATATGTGAGAATGGCATCAGTATATTTATATTTAAGGGGATATATTCTCCGTTATCCGGGACCCCATTCACCTACTTTATACTCTGCTATAAAATCTGGACTAATTTGTTACGAAAAGTATGGAAAGAAGAAGCAAAATATTACCGAGTTGTTATGTCGTCTGCTCAACGCCGACTAGATACATATCTCTGTGAATGGCATCAGTATAATCCGGGACCCCATTCACCTACTTTATTCTGCTATAAAATCTGGACTAATTTGTTACGAATAGCGTGCAAAGAGGAGCAAAATATTACCGAATTGTTGTGTCGTCTACTTAACGCCGACTAGATACATATCTGTGAGAATGGCATCGGTGTATTTAAGGAGATATAGTCTCCGTAATCCGGGACCACATTCATCTTCTGTATACTCTGCTACAAAGATCTGGAATATAAATTTGTTGGGAAAAGCATGAGTCACAAAGTGGGACTGTGCCAAATACCTCATTCACCTATTCACATTGCTACAAAATCTGGACTTATTTGTTACGAAAAGTACGCGTAAAAATCTATTGACTGATTAACTATCTTCTGCAACGCCGTTACTACAATGATGTAAAGCGAAATCGACAGATTCAAACCATACAGGGATATTGAAGGCGCAGCCAGCAGCCATCACTTTGCACGCCCAAAATGTGGAATATTTTACCACTTTAAAGACCGCAGAAAGTGCGCAAAAATTTACCTGGCGGTCGTCTGCTGAACTTCACTGGCACGATATAATAGGTGGTAAAGAACAGATACCAGGGTTGCTGTGATTAACTTGATTAATTTCGACACGAACTGCAAATTATTCGGAATTTACAAGCTTTTACAGATGCTGAGGAGAAAGTTCACCTAGAGGACACATTAAGATTCTGCATCTTACTCTTTACTTTATTCTCAATCGCTGCATACCACGATCTGAACTCATTTATACGCGGGAAGTGAGCGAACAAAATAAAGGAATATATAAGCGCGTGACTTTTGGGCGTTTAACCCCGTCATACCGATAATGTGAAAGAAATTAAATCCATTCAAGGGACGGGTTTTTAACCCCGACACGAATCTTACTTTAAAGGGACAATTGCAATCCAAAATCTCTGACTTTCCAAAGACTGTATACCAAAAT
This sequence comes from Amphiura filiformis, assembly GCF_039555335.1. NCBI lineage: Eukaryota > Metazoa > Echinodermata > Ophiuroidea > Amphilepidida > Amphiuridae > Amphiura > Amphiura filiformis. The sequence goes on along the minus strand of NC_092646.1, from coordinate 49,430,977 downwards.
CTCAGTGCACTATTAATTATGAAAAATGAACATGGAGAAAGTAAAAAAAGTGACTGGGTGTGGATTGTTGTGTACCAGTCTTCATGATTGTTGTTCCAAATACACATCTGTAAAGATTAAAGGAGCATTTTGTGATTCCGGCATCCTCGTTTTATGGTGGTATATTATTTATAGATATTCACGACAAAAACGGATCCCCATTTCAGTTGATTTCGATTTTGCGTTTGCGAGTTACGCATGATTATGTATGTTGCATTGCTCCAATTATGCCACTGTGCTGTAATTTCGTCCTGTTAAGGAATCGGATAGTAACGTTTGCACAGTATTTTTTTGCTAGACCTGAGAGCACATCAGACACATTAACATGCATTTTGAATACTCAATGTTCTCCTGATAACATATAATTTTGATGTTTTGAAATTGACGATTAAATGCAAATTATTTAAAAAAATCAAATATATATTTTTGATATTGAACATAATCTAATGATACTTAAAGCAACTCGATGCTAGAAAAAGCCGTCCATCATATGACAATTTTGACATTTCGTATTAAAGATATATGCTACATTTTTCCCTATAAAAGACCTAAAAGTTGAAGGTGTTTTTGGAAAAAAATGTATACATCTTCAATACGAAAGGTCAACAATTTCAAATGATTGACGTCTTTTCCTCCCAGCTAAATTCATTTATATCATTAGATTTATAAAGTTTACTTCGAGGACTGTTAAATGTCAAAAATATCACTCTTTAATAATTTGTCATAAAATCTGTATTATATCTCGAATTAAAAAAATATAAATTATTTGATATCAAAAGGACATTCCTCGTATTCAAAATGCAATTTGATGTGTCTGATGTGATCTCATATGTCCCATGGAAATACTGATATAAAATTGGATCGATTGAGCCCATATTAATTGGTTGAGCTATGAGTTTTAAAAATATTGGAACAGACGTTGTGGAGTCAAATATTTTGAAATTCATAGCGAGACCAATAAATATTGGGCGTAAAGCATCCAATTTTATTATCATTATTATGTTTTGAATCCAATATTTTTACACAACTTGGATTCATCAAAACATAATAATGTGCAAACGTTGCTATCCGATTCTTACAATTTGAGGATAATTTTACTAGTGACTGAATCTGCAACGAATTTTTGCACACAACCATAGCAAAAGGTTTCCACTTGTATAAAAATCTCAACTTTTTTTTTAGGAAAGTTGGGATGACCCGGATGAGGCTGTGGATCACGAAATGCCCCTTTATGTAGTGTTGTGTGATATTTATTGAAGACATTTTAAACGAGTATTTGACAACATGAATTTCATATGGAATTCCAGCCATAAACAGTTTGCTTTAGCTTCCACTATAATCATTCTTAGTCCCAATTTTGAATACAAACTTTTTCTACTACCTCTATAGTAATCTTATTTTGTACAAAAGTCGCAAAGTGCATGCTTTATGGCATCAGAAAATAATTTGAATTGTGTCCAAATTTGGTTAATGCATGAGCTTTCGATCATAGTAGACTCTTTATCAAAGTCAAAGTGAGGAATTAAAAAGTACTGTACTTCAGAGCTTTTAAAATATAAGGAAGATTGACATGATTGGCAAAACGCATGTAAAATGCTATAATTGTATAGAGCTCTAGATTTATAGAAACACTTTGAGTCGTTTACGCCGGGCGTTACGTTTCAGATTGTTATATTTTATCGTTGGATGCATAATTTCTACGTGTATGATATCAAAAACGTTATAAGAATACCGTAAAGGTTAGCCCAATGGCGCTATGGGCTCCCTTGACATAGCCTAAGTGGAATTTTAGGCACAGCCTATAAAAGTGCCCTCCCGTAAAATTTCCACCAGCAAATAATGGCACGAACCATAATTCTAGTTGGGATTTCAGAGGCGGGAGCTCTCTATAAATATGTATTACATGAAATTTACCCCAAGGCAAAGAAACCCGAGTGCGCCATTGGGCGAATCTTCATGGTATTCGAAGATATGTTTCTACATGTTCTAGACTCTTTAGCCATCATTTACACCGCAAAAACAGCACAGCAATATTTAAACACTTGAACATTTAATAAACTCTTTGTGCAGTGAAGATATAAGGGTGTTAATTTATAAACACTAAAACACGTAAAAATATGAAGATGTTTATGTTACAAGATTGAGTTTAATTAAAAGTGTGCTTTTTGACACTATCTTGTGTTAAAAACATAAACATTTTCATATTTTTTACGTGTTTTAGTGTTTATAAATTAACACCCCTATACCTTCACTGTCAAACCTTAGCCATTTAAGTGTTCAAGTGTTTAAGTGTTGCTCTGCTGGTTTTGCAGTGTACCGTGAACGTTTTGAGAACGTTAAGGGATCTAAAATGAGCGTTTATTGCGTTTCGACAGTATTTTTTGTGGGACATGAGAGCACCTCAGACCTATCGAATTGCATTCTGAATACGAAGCATGTCTTTCTGATATCAAATAATTTTCATTTTTGAAAATCACAATATAATACAAATTTTATGACAAATTGTAAAAATTTGATATTTTTCAAATTTTTGATATATAACAGTCCTCGAAGTAAATTATATAAATCTAATGATATATTCTTAAAGTGTATGTAGCAGGGAGGAAAAGCCGACGGTCAATTGAAAATTTTGATCTTTCATATTGAAGATATGGATTTTTTTCCCAAAAAGACCTAATTTTTTTTTGGTGTTTTGGGAAAAAACTCCATATCTTCAATACGACAGGTCAAAATTTTCAATTGATCGTCGGCTTTTCATCCTACCTACATACACTTTAAGTATAAATCATCAGATTTATAAAGTTTACTTCAAGTACTGTTAAATATCAAAAATATCAATTTTAATGATTTGCCATAAAATGTGTATTAAATTGCGAATTTCAAAAATCAAAATTATTTGATATCAGAATGAAATTCTTCGTATTCAGAATGCAATTCGATATGCCTGATGTGCTCTAATGTCCCAAAATAAATACTGTCCAAACGTTCATACCCCAGCCCTTAACCGCCTCTTGAATTCAATACCATTTTCTGAAAACTTTTTGAGAAACTCTATCTCTTGAATTAGTAAGCATTAATGTGTGTGCTGAGGATATTGAAATAATGTTTCTTACATTTTCAATTCAATTTGCTGATTATACGTTTTTTGAATTTCAGAATATCAGAAATTATTGTTTCTTGGATTCAAGACAATAATACTCTGCTTATTATTCAAACTTTTGGGATTCATAAAATGCCCTCACTGGAAAGACACTAACACTTCATAAGCACTTGTTTTACAGTGACGGTATAGGGATGTTAATTAATAAACACCAAAAAACGTTTAGAAATATGAAGATGTTTATGTTTTTAAACATTCACTGTACAAACAGATGTTTATGAAGTGTTTATTAAGTGTTGCTCTGTTGTTTGTTTTTGCAGTGCTGAAAACATCAGAAACACTTTAGGTCCTGAGGGCAGGGCCTGAAGATTGTAAATAAAAGATTCTGAGAAAATGGATCATTTTCTTTAAATGTCTGAAAATTGGAACCGGTTTTGAGTTCCGAGAGCATCGGAAACAATATTTCTAAACTGCTTTTGTACCAAAATGTATATTATTATTTAATATTTATTATGAATACATGAACAGAACTGACTATATTTTGTACTATGATATCTAGATTTCATTTCTGTATTATGTTTAAGTGTATGTAAATTAAAAGTTGTTATGAGTTGAGAAACAATGTTTCGACACAGCTTAATTTTATGCAAAAAATGTATATTTCATATTTATTATCAAACGTGAACAGAGGTGGGTAATTTGTCGCTATGAAATCGGAGGCTTAAACCCAAAGTGGATTTGTACAACATTGAAAAAGAAACATAGCAAGAACTCTCTGGTTTTAAGTCTCCGATATCGACCAAGTTTCCAAATTATAAAGTTCTCAAACTAATAAAGTAAGAAGTACACGACGCCAACTAAATAGGAGCTATCTAGGCCCAGCTTATTCATGGCAATGCGTCATTCATTTATTCACCATGTTCAACTATTGAATTTCTTCCAAAGCTTAACCATGTTAACTGTATCTTGAATATTATGTTCGTAGAGTGTTTTTTCTTTAAAGGGTGTTGACCCTTTTTCTTAAGTACACATCGTTGTACCATGTTGTATGTAATAAAATGAGATTGAAAGGGACATAGACTCCGTTGCTTCAGTGTGTACTTTGGTTGTTTCTTTCATTTACAAACTGCACAGGGGTTTCCTTACTAACGATGATGCACGCAAAAGGCAAAAGAATTTCATTGATACCAAATTTAGCAATACAACTAACGGCTCTGATGATTTTATAGCGGGAGACCAGACAATTGGATAAAATTACATGTTAAAATGTAGGCCTACATGTAATTTAGTTTTAATTGATTTCAAAATTAGAATAAAAAATATGTCTTAGCCGTGTTTGCATTCCTCGTTATTGCAGTATTATATGCGTTAATGTTTGAGGAAGATAGCGTACAAAAATTTGCAATTGTGGCGAACATATATCACTTAGTACATGACGCTATGGGGTGAGTTGGCACTTTCCTACATTTAGTGGAACCAATGTTTTTGGCATCCTTACACCTCAAAGAATAAAACCAAATTTGGTTCCATTATATCTATGCTTCCCACGAGAGGTCGAAGGTCATAATAGCACCAACATTTAATGTTTGTTCTATCATGTTGTAATATACCTCAAATTATTCCTCTCATTAATAAAAAATGTCAATTACAATATTGCATTAGGGTGCTTAGTTCAGGATTTATAGAGTTAATAAGCTCAAATGTCAAATATCTCATGCACAATAGTCAACTTTTCAAAATGTACAATAATATTTGTCTTAAATTACTCCCCTCGGCAAACCAAATAGGGAAATAAGATATTCGAGAAATGTATAACCTCCCAATCGGAAGAAATCGTAGGTCAAATGTTCTCATGCTTGTACATATTTTTTTTACTGCATGAACTCTGAAGGGGACATGACAATGCAAAAAAGACACTAAAATTTTGAATTAGGTATGTTTGAGATTTCTTATGTTAAGTGGTGTAATTTCTGTGAAATCGGACCATTTTGTAATTTTGACCTCGTGTGTATGAAATTTTTGATCTATTCGACCTTCGTAGAAAAATATGACAATTCTTTTTTTTTAAATTCCCTGATGAGGGGAACAATTTGAGATACAAGAACATGTATCGTTTTGTACCGTACGCTACCATCTTCAACAGAATGGGACTATTGTTAAGTTTTGGCCCCACTGTGACCTTCGATCCCTCGTGGGAACCACAGGGGGCATAGAAAAATTGGAACCAATCATTTATCATTTCAAGATAAAGGATGCCAAAACTCAAATTTGATTCATTTTAGATCAAGTTCGACCCTCTGAATAGAATCTCAGATATACAAAAATGAAAATGATCTGGAATCGGATAAGCTCATTATTTGATCCGGATCCAGATCAGTTTGATTCGTGCTCTTTTGAAGGTATAGTATTGAGTAGCAGACAGAAGTGTGTTAAGAAATGAGAGGATTTCACATTAGAATTTTATATATAGAATATCGAAGAACGTGTTAATCTAATAATCCCAGGCGACACGGTGCATATAAACTCCTCAACAAAAGTTTGGAAAGTTTTTTCAAGCATCTGTATCTCCAATTATTTGTGACATATTCATATCGTGTTGCATATCACTGGATAGCTACAATACTCCCCTTTACAATGACACCCCATTTGAAACAATAACATTTTCACGGCTGAGTACACGCCTTGTGAATGTAGTGGGGTCTCAAACAGAATTTGCCAAATTGACCGTTATTCTGTGCTCAAACAACGCTAGCCACTAACCTCAATAGTGGGTGGAAAAACCACAGGCAGCCACAATTTAGTCAGGCATCTTCTCCTCACGCTGCTTACCGACCTGGTTACATGTTACTGTGGGATGGAATTCTATTCTTCAACAAGTATTCGTCGCAGGTCATTCAATGTGGTTGCATATGGGCACGCACAGCACGATCAATCTGGTCCTTAGTGTTCAATCGGGTTGAGGTCTGGCCCCCGGGTCTGGCCTGATGGCAGGCCATTTTGACTCTACTCCCATATTCTGTAGGTAGTCGTTGACTACCGTGGCTATGTGGGGCGAGCGGTGTCATCTTCGAGGATTGCATTAGATCCCAGATTGTGAAGTTATGGGATTGCAGCTTGCTGCACAGAATAATGGTCAATTTGGCAAATTGTTTTTGAGACCCCACTACATTCACAAGGCGTGTACTCAGCCGTGAAAAATGTTATTGTTTCAAATGGGGTGTCATTGTAAAGGGGGGTATTGTAGCTATCCAGTGATATGCAGCACGATATGAATATGTCACAAATAATTTGAGATACAGATGCTTGAAAAAACTTTCCAAACTTTTGTTGAGGAATTTAGGCTAATAAGATTTTAGTTCACTGTACTCAGAAAACTCCGTGAGGAAAAAAAGATAATGCTATCCTGGGATCTCAAATTCCTAATAAATAGTGTGAGGGATGTGTCTGCCTTTCGGTGTGCATTTTCATAACTTTTGGCATGATGATGGTCCCTCATGTTCAGGGCTTAATATCAGACCATCGTCACCCCACAATGATCTTTTTTTTTTTTTTTTGTGTTTAAGTTCCAATGTGCGTCAATACTCTTTTGAGGTTTTGCACCGGAAGAAGAAGAAGAAGTGAGCTCAAGCCAGCACGTGAAGTCAAATTCACTATACAAACCTATGGGACTGCTGTTATGGGCATCCTGCACGGAGTTAATTAAGATATTGCGGGGTTGACACTTTGGTAACGTACGTGGTAACTTGAGAGGATTCAGGCTCTAGAGGGTATTTATCTCAACTATATTATACTTATTATAAACCGTGATTGGTGATAGAGATAAAAAATTTCGTGATTTTCTGAACGGTTGGGTTAATGCACTGTTAGTTAAGGTTAAATGCGCTTGCTTTTCATACAAAAATCTGATTTTCGCAAACTTATGCCCTCACACGTAATACGCAGTACACGTTTTAATTATAATAGCTGTGATTACTACCAGCATATATTGCGTCGTACCACGCAGACGTTGGGGGTAGACAGATTCTAAACAGTAAAATAGTCAACATCTCAAATCAAAGGAGAGTATCTGTTATGTTATTTACTTGTAGATAAGGCACTTTTAAGTTGAGGGTAAGATTTGATTAAAAAATGTAAAAAATATCAGGCTCTTAAAACTTTGTATGCATAAACTCTGTGTGAGCACTGTAAAACTGATGTATTTGGCAGCATATTTAAGATATGTCTTGGCATCTACCCGTCTTCAACAATAGAAATTGAAGAAAATAGAAACAATGAAGACACGTGTAAGACACAAAGACTTGTCCTCCAGCCAGTCATATCTCACAACTGGTTTCAAAGACCCATCTTGCATGAAAACATGATTTGCGTATATGTAAGGAGTGTCTTGCAGAGACGCGACAAATGTTAAAGTGCCTGTAAATTGAAAATTGTTTTGAGTTTAGAAACAATGTTTCGAAACTGCTTAATTTTATACCAACATGTATAATGTTATTTAATATCAAAGGTGAACAGAACTGGACATTTTTTTACTATGATGTCGAAGGTTTAAACCCACGCAGTTGGATTTGTTCAACATTGAAAATTGGAAAAGAAACATAGCAAGAACTCTCTGGTTTTAAGTCTTCGATATCGACCAAGTTCCCAAATTATAAAGTTCTCAAAGTAATAAAGTATGAAGTACTGACATGACTGAACGACACAACGACACCAACTTACGATTCCAGGAGCTATCTAGGCCCAGCTTATTCATGGCGTAGCGTCATTCATTTATTCACCATGTTCAACTATTGAATTTCTTCCAAAGCTTAACTGTATCTTGAATATTATGTTCGTAGAGTGTTTTTTCTTATAAGGGTGTTGACCCTTTTCTTAAGTACACATCGTTGTACCATGTTGTATGTAATAAAATGAGTTTGAAAGGGACATAGACTCCGTTGCTTCAGTGTGTACTTTCTTTCACTTATTTCTTTCACTTTCATACTGCATAGGGGTTTCCGTATATAATTCCGATGGTGCATTCAAAAAGCGACAGAATTTCATTGATACCAAATTTAGTAATGTAATGTAATCAAAACTAACGGCTCTGATGATTTCATATTTTAAAACGTATTTGGAGATCAGACAATGAGACTAAAATACATGTAAATATACATGTATAATTTTGTTTAAAATTGGGACAAAATCAATGTTACATCCGTGTATGCATTCCTCTTTAATAATTTGAGGTAGGTAGTGTACAAAAGTTTGCAATTTACTGGCGAACGTATCACTGTATGTAATCATGGTAATGTTCAGAGATGTTACAGAGTTTTGAAACATTCAAAGTGAGTTTGATATAAACTAAACTGAGCTCAAAAAGAAACTTATACTTTTTCACAAGGTCATATCTTGAAATCCTGTCCATCAAATTGAACCAAAATTACACACAGATTTACTTCAATACTCTACTCTTAACACATGTCAGTAACCAAGCAGTTATCCAACTGACACAACAGCGAAATGCACTGACATGGGACAGCTTCCTGGACCACATTCACAGCCCAGCCCTGTTTCATGAAAAAAGCAGAAAGCAGCACCGTTTTATCATCTGTGCAAGGATATTGTGTGCATTCTCACAGATTTTTTGTCCTGGGTGCCAAATGTTGGGCTGTGAAAGTGAAGGAAGTCCAGGAAGCTGTCCCATGACAGTGCATTTTGCTGTTGTGTCAGTTGGACAACTGCTTGGTTACTGACATGTGTTTTGAGTAGAGTATTAAGGTAATCCTGTGTGTAATTTTGGTTCATTTTGATTGACAGTATTTTAAGATATGACCTTGTGATTCACAAGTTTCTTTTTGAGCTCAGTTTATGATGCAAACTAACAAGAGTTTTCCACGAGTCTTCGTCGATACACTCTTTAAGTAAACCCGGATTAAATTTAATTTAGTTCAGGATCAAATTTAATCCATATCACATTCTAGATTAATTTGATTCAGAATGTTACACTCGCATTTATACCATATGAGATCGAATTTAATCCGGTGAAGATCACATTTGAGTTTGATTTCGATAAATTGACCTGGTATCAGATTACCTCAAATTGGAACCGGATTCAGATCAGTTTGAACCGTAAAATGTAAATGATCTGGAATCGGATAAGCTCATTATTCGGTCCGGATTCAGATCAGTTTGATCCGTGCTCTTTAGAGAGTATAGCAACGAGTAGCAGACAGTAGTGTGTTACGAAATGAGAGGATTTCACATTAGAATTTTATAGTATATCGAAGAACGTGTTAATCTAATAATCCCAGGCGACACGGTGCATAGTAGTTAGTTGGCAGGCTAATAAGATTTTAGTTCACTGTACTCAGAAAACTCCGTGAGGAAAAAAAGATAATGCTATCCTGGGATCTCAAATTCCTTATAAATAGGTGATGGATGTGCCTGGCTTTCGGTGTGCATTTTCATAACTTTTGGCATGATGATGGTCCCTCATGTTGAAGGCTTAATATCAGAACATCGTCACCCCAAAATGATCATTTTTGAGAATGAATGTGTTTAAGTGAGCTCAAGCCAGCACATAAAGTCAAATTCACTATACAAACCTATGGGACTGCTGTTATGGGCATCCTGCACGGAGTTAATTAAGATATTGCGGGGTTGACACTTTGGTAACGTACGTGGTAACTTGAGAGGATTCAGGCTCTAGAGGGTATTTATCTCGACTATATTACTTATTATAAACCGTGATTAGGTGATAGAGATAAAATGTCGTGATTTTCTGAACGGTTGGGTTAATGCACTGTTAAATGCGCTTGATTTTCATATACAAAAATCTAATTTTCGCAAACTTATGCCCTTACACACACTAAAAACTACGGGGTTATATTTTCCGTGGTCATTTTGAATTGACCACGTTTGGGGTTGTTTTGACCCTTCAAGGGGGTTGTACTGTTTTAATTTGACCACATTCACGAGGTCATTTTAGCCACGACGAACGTGGTCAAAAACTTAGTGGTCATTTTGCCGATACCGTCGCGCATTGATATCAGTTTCAATCTTCCGCTTTGAAAATCTCAATTCATAAATGAGTTTAAACATGAGCTGCAATTAATGTTTGTTGATTAATAAATAAAACTAATTTTTTGACCGAAGTTACCCAATTTGTCAACTTTATAATGACTTGCATTTCGGAACTATTTGCACACACGGTGTGCATCGGCTCACATGGTCACATCAGCGCCATATTTGTTCTGATTGTGCAGCTCAGCGGATTGTCGTGTGTGCTTGTCTGCATGATGGAATATGAAAAGTTAGTTGAAAAGTGAGACTGCAAGGATGCATAGACCCTTGTCTATGCACGCAGATTCATTCAATTTCATGCTGTCGTGGCTGGTGTCTTGGCTGCAGTTGTTATAAGCTTATATCATGTAAGCTTATAATACGTGAACTGTCATAGGCGATGACTGACTGTGTGTGAGTGTGATACACAGACGCATTTTGCAGTTTGCTGTTTATGTAATGCTTTCTCTGTGCAGAAACACACTTATGTCCTGGTGGGACCAGCATGACCATAGGCCTACTAAAAAATCCAAACAACCCCTAAATGTGGTTATTGAGTAACCCTATAAAACAACCCTTTCAAATGGGTCATTTCATTTGACCCCGAAATGAGGTCATTAAGTAACCCAATAAGGCAACCCTTTTGAAGGGTCATTTCATTTGACCCCGAAATGTGGTAATATTTTGACCCCAATGGGGTTACTATTTGACCCAAATACGTAGTCATTGCAATGACCCCGACCAATGGGGTCAAAATGACCCCGTTAGTGGTATGGTGTTTAGTTGATAACTATGCTGGGGTCAAAAATGACCCCGTTTGGGTCATTTTTTGACCCCGTAGTTTTAAGTGTGCACGTAAAGACCCAGTAGACGTATTATTATTCTAATAGCTGATGATTACTACCAGTATCTCCGTCTTATGTTGGGAACAGACTTATTAAAAACAGTAAAATTATCAACATCACAAATCTAAAGACAGTATTTATTATGTTACTTGTAGATATTGCACTTTTACGTTGAAGGTAAGATTTGTTTCAAAACTGTAAAAAATATCAGGCTCTTAAAACTTTGTATGCATAACCTCTGTGTGTGCACTGTAAAACTGGTGTTTTGGCAGCATATTTAAGACATGTCTTGGCATCTACCCGTCTTCAACAATATAAATTGAAGAAAATAGAAACACTGAAAACACATGTAAGACACAAAGAAAGACATGGCCTCCAGCCAGTCACAACTGGTTTCAAAGACCCATCTTGCATGAAAACATGACTTGCGTCTGTAATGAGAGTCTTGCATAGAGACGTGACAAAATGTTTTTTAAGTGTCTGTAAAAATTGAAAATTGTTTTGAGTTTAGAAACAATGTTTCGACACTGCTTAATTTTATACCAAAATGTATTATGTTATTTAATATCAAACATGAACAGAACTGGATATTTTTTCAATATGATATCGGAGGTTTAAACCCACGCAGAGTTGGATTTGTTCAACATTGAAAATTGAAAAAGAAACACAGCAAGAACTCTCTACCGATATCGACCATGTTTCCAAATTATAAAGTTCTCAAAGTAATAAAGTATGAAGTACTGAATGACACCAACTAAATATTCCAAGAGCTACCTATGGCCCATCTTATTCATGGCACATCATCATTCATTTATTCACCATGTTCTACTATTGAATTTCTTCCAAAGCTTAAACTGTATCTTGAATAAAAATTATGTTCGTAGAGTGTTTTTTCTTTAAAGGGTGTTGACCCTTTTTCTTAAGTACACATCGTTGTACCATGTTGTATGTAATGAAATGAGATTAAAAGGGACATAGACTCCGTTGCTTCAGTGTGTTGCTTGTTTCTTCCACTTACATACTGCATAGGGGTTTCCGCGTACTTCCGATGGTGCATTCAAAAGGCGAAAGAATTTCACTAATACCAAATTTAGTAATACAACTAACGGCTCTGATGATTTAATTTAGAGACCAGACAATTGGACAAAATACATGTTAAAATGTACATGTAATTTAGTTTAATAATTTATATATTAGGATAAAAATCAATGTCCCATCCGTGTATGCATCCTCTTTATTGCAGTATTCTAAAAAAGTGTTAATTTTTAAGGATGGTTAGCGTACAAAACTTCGCAATTTACAAGCTAACGTATGGTATGGTAATATTCAGTGATGCTACAGAGTTTCGAAACATTCAAAGTGAGAATGATGCAACGTTTGCAAACTAATAAGAGTTTTCCAAGATTTAGTTCAGGATCAAATTTGACCTTTAATATCCCATTCCAGATCAATTTGATTCCGAATTTTACAGTCGCATTTGAACCATTTCAGATCAAATTTAATCCGGTGAAGATCACATTTGAGTATGATTTCGATATATTGATCTGGAATCAGATTATCTCAAATTAGATCCGGATTCAGATCAGTTTGAACCGTGCTCATTTGAAAGTCATAGCAATGAGCAGCAGACAGTAGTGTGTTAAGAAATGAGAGGATTTCACATTAGAATTTTATAGTATATCGAAGAACGTGTTAATCTAATAATCCCATGCGACACGGTGCATAGTAGTTAGTTGGCAGGCTAATAAGATTTTAGTTCACTGTACTCAGAAAACTCCGTGAGGAAAAAAGATAATGCTATCCTGGGATCTCAAATTCCTTATAAATAGGTGAGGGATATGCCTGGCTTTCGGTGTGCATGTTCATAACTTTTGGCGTGATGATGGTCCCTCATGTTGAGGGCTTAATATCAGAACATCGTCACCCCAAAATGATCATTTTTGAGAATGAATGTGTTTAAGTGAGCTCAAGCTGGCACGTGAAGTCAAATTCACTATACAAACCTATGGGACTGCTGTTATGGGCATCCTGCATGGAGTTAATTAAGATATTGCGGGGTTGACACTTTGGTAACGTACGTGGTAACTTGAGAGAGTTTCAGGCTCTAGAGGGTATTTATCTCTACTATATTACTTATTATAAACCTTGATTAGGTGATAGAGATAAAAAATGTCGTGATTTTCTGAACGGTTGGGTTAATGCACTGTTAAATGCGCTTGATTTTCATATACCAAAATCTAATTTTCGCAAACTTATGCCCTCACACATAAATACGCAGTACACGTTTTAATTATAATAGCTATGATTAGTACCAGCAGATATTGCGTCGCACCATGCAGACGTTGGGAGCAGACAGATTCTAAACAGTAAAATAGTCAACATCTCAAATCAAAGGAAAGTATCTGTTATGTTATTTACTTATAGATGTTGCTCTTTTACGTTGACAATGGTTGAGGGTAAGATTTGATTCAAAACTGTAAAAAATATCAGGCTCTTAAAACTGTGTATGCATAAACTCTGTGTGTCACTGTAAAGCTGGTGTGTTGGCAGCATATTTAAGACATGTCACGGCAATGGACCCGTCTTCAACAATTGAAATTGCAGAACATAGAAACAATGAAGACACGTGTAAGACACAAAGACATGTCCTCTAGCAAGTCATATCTCAAAACTGGTTTCAAAGACCCATATTGCATGAAAACATGATTTGCGTATATGTAAGGAGTGTCTTGCATAGAGACGCGACAAATGTTAAAGTGTCTGTAAATTGAAAATTGTTTTGAGTTTAGAAACAATGTTTCGCCACTGCTTAGTTTTATACCAAAATGTATCATGTTATTTAATATCAAACATGAACAGATCTGGATATTTTTTCACTATGATATCTAAGGTTGTTCAACATTGAAAATTAAACAAGGAACATAGCAAGAACTCTCTAGTTTAAGCCCTCGATATTTCTAAATTATAAAGTTCTCAAAGTAATCAAGTATGAAGTACTGAACGACACCAACTTAAGATTCCAGGAGCTATATATGCCCAGCTTATTCATGGCGTAGCGTCATTTATTTATTCACCATGTTCAACTTTTGAATTTCTTCCAAAGCTTAACCACGTTAACTGTATCTTGAATATTATGTTCGTAGAGTGTTTTTTCTTTAAAGGGTGTTGACCCTTTTTCTTAAGTACACATCGTTGTACCATGTTGTGTGTAATAAAATGAGATTGAAAGGGACATAGACTACGTTGCTTCAGTGTGTACTTTGGTTGTTTCTTTCACTTACAAACTGCATAGGGGTTTCCGTACTAACGATGATGAACGCAAAAGGCAAAAGAATTTCATTGATACCAAATTTAGTAATACAACTAACGGCTCTGATGATTTTGAATTTGGAGACTATACAATTGGATAAAAATACCGGTTAAAATGTGGATGTATTTTAGTTTAATTTAGTTTAAAATTGGGATTAAAATAATGTCTTAGCCGTGTTATATAGGTTAATGTTGTTTGAGGAAGGTAGCGTGCAAAAATTTGCAATTACTGGCGAACATATCACTTAGTTCATGACGCTATGGGGTGAGTAACTATAGTTTTCCTACATTATCATGGAACCAATGTTTAAAGGCATCCTATACACCATTATTTCCGTGCCCCCTATGCTTCCCGCGATGTCATAATAGGGCCAACATTTAATGTTTGTTCTATCATGTTGTATACCTCAAATTGTTCCTCTGTCAATTGCCATATTGCACTATAGGGTGCTTAGTTCAGAAGTTATAAAGTAAATAAGGTCAAATATCTATTAATGTCTCATAATAGCCCAATTTTCAAAATGCACCGATTCAATCGCAATTTGTCTTAAATTGCTCCTCTCGGCAAACCAAATGGAGAAATAATTTAATTGAGAAATGTAATCTCATAATCGGATGAACTAATAACAAACTGGTAACAAAAGTTATGTATATTATACGGGCGAGGAATCCAGTTACTATACACTGGAATTTTAGTGACTCAAGACAAGCGGTACGTTATTTATGATAAGAAAAGAGGTACCACTAGAATGTACCTCAAATATTACCTTATCCCATTCCAGATCAAGTTGATACACTCACATTTGATTCATTTTAGGTCAAGTTCGACCCTGTGAAGATTACATTTGAATAGGATTTCGGATATACAAAAATGTAAATAATCTGGAATCGGATAAGTTCATTGGTCCGGATCCAGATCAGTTTGAACCGTGCTCTATAGAGAGTATAGCAACGAGCAGCAGACAGTAGTGTGTTAAGAAATAAGAGGATTTCACATTAGAATTTTAGAGTATATCGAAGAACGTGTTAATCTAATAATCCCAGGCGACACGGCGCATAGTAGTTAGTTGGCAGGCTAATAAGATTTTAGTTCACTGTACTCAGAAAACTCCGTGAGGAAAAAAGGGATAATGCTATCCCTGGGATCTCAAATTCCTTATAAATAGTGTGAGGGATGTGCCTGGCTTTCGGTGTGCATTTTCATAACTTTTGGCATGATGATGGTCCCTCATGTTGAGGGCTTCATACCAGAACATCGTCACCCCAAATGATCTTTTTTGAGAAATAATGTATTTAAGTGAGCTCAAGCTGGCACGTGAAGTCAAATTCACTATACAAACCTATGGGACTGATGTAATAGGCATCCTGTATGGAGTTAATTAAGATATTGCGGGGTTGACACTTTGGTAACGTACGTGGTAACTTGAGAGGATTCAGGCTCTAGAGGGTATTTATCTCGACTATATTACTTATTATAAACCGTGATTAGGTGATAGAGATTAAAAAAAACGTCGTGATTTTCTGAACGGTTGGGTTAATGCACTGTTAAATGCGCTTGATTTTCATATACCAAAATCTAATTTTCGCAAACTTGTGCCCTTACACGTAAAGACGCAGTAGACGTATTATTTCTAATATAGCTATGATTATTACCAGTATCTGCGTCTTATGTTGGGAACAGACTTATTAAAAACAGTAAAATTATCAACATCCCAAATCCAAAGAGCAGTATTTATTATGTTAACTTGTAGATATTGCACTTTTACGTTGAGGGTAAGATTTGATTCAAAACTGTAAAAAACTTTGCGTGTATGTAAGACTGGTGTGTAGGCAGCATATTCAAGACATGTCTTGGAATAGACTCGTCTTCAACAATATAAATTGAAGAAAATAGAAATAATGAAAACAAATGTAAGACACAAAGAAATGTCCTCCAGCCAGTCATATCTCAAAACTGGTTTCAAAGACCCATCTTGTATGTAAGGAGTGTCTTACATAAAGATGTGACAAATGTTTAAGTCTCCTAATTGAAAATTGTTTTGAGTTTAGAAACAATGTTTCGACACTGCTTAATGTTATACCAAAATGTGTAATGTTATTTAATATCAAACGTGAACAGAACTGGATATATTTTCACTATGATATAAACCAACGCAGAGTTGGATTTGTACAACATTGAAAAGAAACACAACAAGAACTCTCTGGTTTTAAGTCTCCGATATCGACCAAGTTTCCAAATTATAAAGTTCTTAAAGTTATAAAGTATGAAGTACTGAACGACACCAACTTAAGATTCCAGGAGCTACCTAGGCCCAGCTTATTCGTGGCAAAGCGTCATTCATTTATTCACCATGTTCAACTATTGAATTTCTTCCAAAGCTTAA
Organism: Amphiura filiformis; assembly: GCF_039555335.1. Taxonomy (NCBI): domain Eukaryota; kingdom Metazoa; phylum Echinodermata; class Ophiuroidea; order Amphilepidida; family Amphiuridae; genus Amphiura; species Amphiura filiformis. Next base: position 49,414,259 of record NC_092646.1, on the reverse strand, counting down.
CTGTATCTTGAATATTATGTTCGTAGAGTGTTTTTTCTTAAAGGGTGTTGACACATCGTTGTACCATGTTGTATGTAATAAAATGAGATTGAAAGGGACATAGACTACGTTGCTTCAGTGTGTACTTTCTTTCACTTATTTCTTTCACTTTCATACTGCTAGTGGTTTCCGTATACTTCCGATGGTGCATTCAAAAGGCGAAAGAATTTCATTGATTGATTGATTGATTGATTGATTTTATTTGGTTCCATAATACAAAATACATAAAAATATTATATTGCACAGTTTAAAATACATTACATAAATATAACACTTGACAAAATAAGAAATTAAAGATATACAATGTGAAGATAAAAATACACTAGGAACCGGGATAACCCATAAAGCCAATGTTTCAGGCTTATTTCCAATGGGGTCCTTGAAAGAAAGATTTTGGCAAAAAAGGCAAGAGTATAAACAAAAGAAGAAACAAGCACGCTATGGACAACAGACCCCACTGGAAATTAGCCATTACTGAAAAGTTTCCTGATTGCACTCTTGAAATGATTAAGATTGGGGATATTTTTGATGTCATTTGGAAGCATGTTCCAACCCCTGAATTGCACTGTAATAAAAAGTAGTGCCAGCTGAACTTTTGATTTTAGGCACATGGAAATTAAAAAGCCGCCTTCTAGTATTATAGTTGTGAATTTCTGAGGTTTTGGTAAAAACTGGCACAGGTAGGGGGCACTTGACCCATAATAAATTTTGTGCACATGACATAATTTTAAAATTTTACTCGACACTCTACATTTAAAAAATCAGACTGTTAAGTTCGGTTTGACCAATATGTGACCGGGGTTCTAGATGTAAAATATAGCGCACCATTTTATTTTGAGTGATTTGAAGTTTGTTTTTAAGCCGTTGACTGAGACCAGAATACCATGAAGAAGATGAATAATCAAAGTGGCATTGAATTAAAGCCGAACACAGAATTTTGCGACAGTTTTGGTTGAGACAGCTGCCATTGCGATACATAAATTTCATCCTGAATTTGCCTTTTGAATAATATTGTTTGCAATTGCTTCCCCAGACACAGATTGGTCAATGTTAATACCCAGATATTTCACAGACTCCTGGCCTTTGATAATCTGGCCAGAGCATTCAACAGAAAAATTGTCAACATTTTTTTATTTTCCTTTTGGATCCGAAGATAATACTTTCAGTCTTGCCGAGATGTAAAGACAATTTGTTGTCTACCAGCCAATTGCTGCAAGACTCAAGAACTTGGCCTAATTTTTGTGATATGACACTAGGATCTGTATGAGAAAGTAGGATTGTACTGTCATCTGCATACAACATCAATTTACGGTGCATAGTAGTAGTTAGTTGGCAGGCTAATAAGATTTTAGTTCACTGTACTCAGAAAACTCCGTGAGGAAAAAAAGGTAATGCTATCCCTGGGATCTCAAATTCCTTATAAATAGTGTAAGGGATGTGTCTGTCTTTCGGTGTGCATTATTTTTCATAACTTTTGGCATGATGATGTTGGTCTCTCATGTTGAGGGCTTCATACCAGAACATCGTAACTCCAAAATAAACATTTACGATAAAATGTTTTAGTGAGCTCAAGTCAACTTGATGAGCCCGTGAAGTCCAATACAAACCTATGGGATATTCCAGAAAATAGATGCACACCCCCTATAGAGGAGTTCGGATATCCGGACTTTCTGTCCAGTCGTGACTGTTGGAAATCCAGACTTTTAAAGTGCACAAAGGCAACAAAATCCGGCAGAAAAATAGTTTAGAATCAGAAATCCTCAATATGAGAGCTCATTTTCAGCATTTCCGTGATTTTTCCTTCATTTGATTGGATTTCCAAGCTTTTTCCAGTAATATTGGCAACTGGAAATCCAGTCGTTTTCAGAAAGCAAACTTGGAAATCCGGACATTTCTTTGATTGAAAATTTACTCCTCTATAGGGGGTGTGCACCTATTTCTGGAATAGCCCATTATGGGACTGCTGTTTTGGCATCTTGGAGTTAGTTAAGATATTGTGGGGTTGACACTTTGGTAATTTGAGAGGGTTTCAGGCTCTAGAGGGATCTAGTAAATTACTTATTATAAACCGCGGTAGAGATGCGATTTCGGGTTTTTTATTGAACGATTTGATTAGGGTTGGCACCTTTTTCATACAAAAATAAA